>NW_016107408.1:6121565-6123284 GCF_001604975.1 Cebus imitator | reverse complement strand
TTTTTTTAAGATGGGGTTTCACCATGTTGGCCAGGCTGGTCTCAAACTCCTGACCTCAAGTGATCCACTCACCTTGACCTCCTAAAATGCTGGGATTACAGGCATGAGCCACCACACCTGGCCAGGAAGACATAGTCTTTAAAAAAAATATTGAAGTCACAGAAGACAAGAAAAGTTCTTTGTTCTATTCTTGTAATTTTTGTATAAATTTGAAATTATTTCAAAATAAAAACTCACCAAATTTAGCTATTCATCTAAATCTTTTCTATTCAATGCTGAGTACACCCACTATCATTATTATTACATTAAGAGCAATTAGGGCCAGTCATGGTGGTTCATGCCTGTAATCCCAGGACTTTGGGAGGCAGAGGCGAACGGATCACCAGGTCAGGAGTTCGAAACCAGCCTGACTAACATGGTGAAACCCCATCTTTACTAAAAATACAAAAATTAGCTGGATGCGGTGGCACATGCCTATAATCCCAGCTACTCAGAAGAATCACTTGAACGCGGGAGGTGGAGGTTGTAGTGAGCTGATATCGTGCCACTGCACTCCAGCATGCCACTGCACTCCAGCCGGGGACACAGAGCGAGACTCGGTTTCAAAAAAAAAAAAAAAAAAGAGCAATTGGTTTCCTAGAATATTAGAACTAGAATAGAACTAGAAGAGTCTGCTGTCAAGTAGCCATTTGTTCACTCCAAAAAGATTTGCTGAGCACCTTTAGTGGGGCCAGCACTGGGTCAGGTACAGAGAATAAACAAGACACCCTCCCTGCTGTTGATGGGGCCTGAGATCAGCACCTTAATAAAACAAATGAGGATCTGGAGGTCCTAGGGGCTAAGAGTGTGTATTATAGCTCTATTATTTAAATTATGAATGTTATGCATCTCTCGTAATTTTACTTCTTCTCAGAAAACCGAAGTCATAGTATTTCACAGACTAGAGACAGGCTGGGTGCAGTGGCTCACGCCTGTGATGTCCGCACTTTGGGAGGCCGAGGCAGGTGGATCAACTGAATTTAGGAGTTTGAGACCAGCCTGGATGACATGGCAAAATGCTGTCTCTACTAAAAATACAAAAATTAGCCAGGTGTGGTGGCGTGCTCCTGTAATCCCAGCTACTCGGGAGGCTGAGGTAGGAGAATCGCTTGAACCCAGGAGGTGGAGGTTGCAATGAGCTGAGATCACACAACTACACTCCAGCCTGAGCGACAGAATGAGACTCCATCTCAAAAAACAAACAAAAAATGACTAGTGATGATTCAACAAACCGGTGAATCTCCCTCATCCGCAATTTCACTGGGCCAGAACTATTTTTTTTTTTCCTGTAGACATCAGGTCTCACTATGTTGTCCAGGCTGGAGTGCAATGTCACAATCTTAGCTCACTGCAACTTCCACCTCCCGGACTCAAGCCACCATCCCATCTCAGCATCCAGAGTAGCTGGGACTAAAGGCACATGCCACTACACCCACCTAATTTTTTGTAGAGATGGGGTTTTGCCATGTTGCCCAGGCTGGTCTTGAACTCCTGGGCTCAAGCAATATGCTCGCCTTGGCCTCCCAAAGTGCTGGGATTAGAGGTGTGAGCCACTGCGCCTGGCCTTTTTTTAAATTTTAAAAATTTTTTTAGGGCCGGGCGCGGTGGCTCACGCCTGTAATCCCAGCACTTTGGGAGGCCGAGGCGGGTGGATCACGAGGTCAAGAGATCGAGACCATC
>NW_016107408.1:6117941-6120895 GCF_001604975.1 Cebus imitator | reverse complement strand
TTTTTGAAATGGAGTCTCACTCTGTCACTAGGCTGGAGCGAAGTGGCACGATCTCCGCTCGCTGCAACCTCCACCTCCCAGGTTCAAGCGATTCTCCTGCATCAGCCTCCCGAGTGGCTGGGACTACAAGTGCACACCATCACGCCCAGCTGCTTTTTGTACTTTTAGTAGAGACAGGGTTTCACCAAGTTGGCCAGAATGGTCTCGATCTCTTTAACCTCGTGATCCACCCGCCTCAGCCTCCCAAAGTATTGGGACTACAGGCGTGAGCCACCGCGCCTGGACTTTGTTTTGTTTGACAGAGTCTCGCTCTGTCGCCCATGCTGGAGTGTGGCTTGATCTCGGTTCACTGCAATCTCCACCTCCCGGGTTCAAGGGATTCTCCTGCCTCAGCCTCCCGAGTAGCTGGGATTACAGGCGCCCGCTATCATGCCTGGCTAACTTTGTACTTTTAGTAGATACGGGGTTTAACCACGTTGGTCATGCTGGTCTCAAACTCCTGACCTCAAATGATCCACCCGCCTCTGCCTCCCAAAGTGCTGGGATTACAGGTGTGAGCCACCGTGCCTGGCTGGAGTGCCAGCTTTTAACAAGAGGAATAAAATTCACAGTAACCAGGCTAAACGTTTGGGGTCATTAAAAAGTGTATCAGTAACAGTGTCTTGCCCTAATACTAGAGCCTGAACCAAAAGGAAGCATCTGTAATTTTTCTACTTTTAGTAGGTACGGGGTTTTGCCGTATTGGCCAGGCTGGTCTCGAACTCCTGACCTCAGGTGATCCACCGGACTCGACCTCCCAAAGTGCTGGGATTACAGGAGTGAGCCACGGCGCTCAGCCAGTCCTACACTAAGTTTTAACAGTAAGTGTGCACTTCCCACTTTGATAACGACGACGATTAGGGCGAAACCAAAGAAGTCTGGATTCCAAGACCTCTAGTAACTACCAGGTTGGGAAGAAAAAAATGTCTGATTTTCCAGGCTTAGAGCAGCAATGCCCGCCCGGCCTCATTCTAAATCCGCCTCCACCCCTTCAACACGGGCAATGCCCACAATCCCACACTCTGGGCCCCGGAGCCCACGCCTCTGGCAGTAAAGACGCCATTATCTTAACAAAAGGTAACTAGAGCCTCTCCCCGCAAGAGACTTTTTTCCCGTCCCATTCTCCTCCGACCCGGGTGGACTTGGCAAAAGCCTAACGATCCTCGCTCGCAATTCCACAAAGCCAGTCTCCCGCGCCCGGCTCTAGAGTCTCCTGCCCCATTTCATTTCCAGGGAGGCTTAAGGGTGCGGACCCGGAAGCGTGACGGACAGGGACGGGGAGGGGGCGAGGGAGCGGTTCCAAGGCGAAGGCGCAGGCGCAGTCCCTCCTCAGCCTCGTTGACCCGCCCCTTGCAAGGCCCCTGCCAACCTGTTCTGGGCGTCGCCGGGGCCTCGAGTTTCCTCTTCCCGCCCCGCGTTGGTCACGTGACGGGGGAGGAGGTGAGATATAAAAAGTGCCTCACTGTCCTACTCCGCCGACGGCCCGTGGGGCGATTTCTTGACCTTCTTGGGAGTCCGTCGCCCGAGGGACCTCTCGGGAGCCTCCCCTGGCCAGGAGCAGGGGATTCGTCTGCCCCGCGACCCGCCCCAGTCACGGCGGGGACGTCGCCCCCTTCGGATCGGTCGCAGTCGGTCACGCGCTGAGGGTGCCGCGGGGAAAGAGAAGGGGCGGGCCTGGGCGGGCCGGGCGAGCGGAGGCGGGGACTCGCGCTGTCCTGAGGCTGCATCTTAGGGCCCGGCCGGCGCTGGAGCCGCAGACTTTGGTTGTCACTGCCTCTTCCGACGGTGCTTACTTCGCTGCCGCTGGCCATCATCATGAACCCGGACCTGCGCAGGGAGCGGGACTCCGCCAGCTTCAACCCGGAGCTGCTTACACACATCCTGGACGGCAGCCCCGAGAATACCCGGCGCCGCAGAGAGATCGGTGAGGGCGGCGGGCGAGACCTCCCTCCTTTCCCGAGCAAAGCTGGAGACTCCCTCGATGCGGAGTCAGAGGGCGCTGTGGGGCCTAGGCCCTCTCGCTCAGCGTTAGGGGAGCCGGGACCCCTACTTCGAGGAGCAGCCCGTGTCCCTGGTGGGGGGATATCGCCATTCCCGAGGTGTGTCCGCGACTCTGAAGTCTGTTGTGATCCAGGGAGGGTGGAACGGAGCCCCGAGTGTCTGTCTTCCTTTTAATGCCATTTTAACTCCCTTGCAGAGAACATGATCCTGAACGACCCAGACTTCCAGCATGAGGACTTGAACTTCCTATCTCGCAGCCAGCGTTATGAGGTGGCTGTCAGGAAGAGTGCCATCATGGTGAAGAAGATGAGGGAGTTTGGCATCGCAGACCCTGATGAAATCATGTGGTTTAAAAAGTAGGTATGCCTTAGCACAGAGCAAGTGTTGTTAAATTTGAACTTTAAAGCTGCGGTTTATGGTGTCCTTTCATCACCGTGCTTGACGTTTGAAGATGCAAACTCGTATATTTTCATGCCACTTTAAAGTTATGTGTGTGGAAAATAATGTGATTACTTTTGTATCCAAGCCTTTTGTGGAATGATATGTTTGTACAATGCTGATAATAAGTGGAAATACGGGAGTTTTTGTTCTCAAGAGTCCAGTTTGAAGGTTGTTATAAAAACATTGTTCTAGCCAGGCATGGTAGCTCATGCTTGTAATCCCAGCACTCTGGGAGGCCGAGGTGGCCGGACTACACGATCAGGAGATAGAGACCATTCTGGCCAACATGGTGAAACCCCATCTCTACTAAAAATACAAAAAAGCAGCTGGGCGTGGTGGCCCATGCCTGTAATCCCAGCTACTCGGGAGGCTGAGACAGGGGAATCGCTTGAACCCGAGAAGTGGAGGTTGCAGTGAGCCGAGATCGTGCCACTGCACTCCAACCTGGCAACAGAGTGAGATTCCGTCTCAAA
>NW_016107408.1:6116127-6117886 GCF_001604975.1 Cebus imitator | reverse complement strand
AAATTGCCCTGCCCAAGCAGCTCAAATTTGAAGATTTACATGCAGAAGCATTTTGCTCTTTGTAACAAGGACTATTATATTTCTGAATCTGGAAGGATTTTTTTTTAGTTGCACGACCAATTAAATATTTTGGAGCAGTAGATTATATTATATGGTAGTGTGGACCTGGATGAAGAATAATCAGTCACGTCTCTGAATGAATGTAAAGTAAGCCTAGGAACTTAGTAGTTTTGAATTGGCGATAGTGCTTAAATGGTGGTCTTGTGCATATGAGAGAGATGTCATAAAACCTGCCTTGGTTCTAGTGTGGAAGAGAATATATCCTTTTTTTTCAGACCATGTTTTTTGTTGTCGTTTCGTTTGTTTTTGTTTTGACATGGAGTCTCGCTCTGTCTCCCAGGGTAGAGTGCAGTGGCGCGATCTCAGCTCACTGCAACATCCGCCTCCCGGGTTCAAGCGATTCTCCTGCCTCAGCCTCCCGAGTAGCTGAGACTACAGGCACATGCCACCACGCCTGGCTAATTTTTTCTGTTTTTAGTAGAGGTGGGGTTTCACCGTGTTAGCCAGGGTGGTCTTGAACTCCTGACCTCATGATCTGCCCGCCTTGGCCTCCCAAAGTGCTGGGTTACAGGCGTGAGTCACCATGCCTGGCCTGTGTTTTGTTTTGTTTTTGTTTTTGTTTATGAGACCGAGTTTTACTCTTGTTGCCCAGGCTGGAGTGCAATGGTTCGGTCTTGGCTCACGGCAGCCTCCGCTTCCCAGGTTCAAGTGATTCTCCTGCCTCAGCCTCCCGAGTAGCTGGGATTGCAAGGGCCTGCTGCCGTGCCTAGCTCATTTTTGTACTTTTAGTAGAGGTGGAGTTTCACCACGTTAGCCAGGATGGTCTTGATCTCCTGACCTTGTGAGTCGCCCACCTCGGCCTCCCAAAGTGCTGTGATTACAGGTGTGAGCCATCGCTCTGGGCCTTGTTTTTTGATTAGAAATAAAATAGGGGCTGACTGTACGCACTGCGTATGAGTTAGCCCTGCTCCACAAAGAGCAGTAAAAATAAAAAAATAAAAAAAATATGGACTTTGGGCTGGGCATGGTGGCTCACGCCTGTAATCCTAGCACTTTGGGAGGCCAAGGCAGGTGGATCGCTTGAGGCCAGGAGCTTGAGACCAGCCTGGCCAAAATGGTGGAACCCTGTCTCTACTAAAAATAAAATTAGCTGGGAATAGTGGCTCGCACCTGTGATCCCAGCTACTTGGGAGGCTGAAACAGGAGAATCCCTTGAACCTGGGAAGCAGAGGCTACAGTGAGCCAAGATCGCGCCACTGCACTCCACCCTGAGCAACAGAGTGAGACTCAGTCTTAAAAAAAAAAAAAAAAAAAAAAAAGGACTTCTTTTGCCTTAACCTAAACAAATGCTGTTACATGATCCTAGTACAAGATTCTCTTGGCCTATAGCATTTCTTCTCATTTATTCCTGGGCATTTTCTCTTTTACGTTTCTCCATTTTAAAGAAAATCCAGTATTTTCATCAGTAAAGATTAAATCATATGAGTGCATAGATTACAACTGAGCTAAATAGAATATGTTTGGCAGTTAGGCTCTGCCTTTATGGCAATAATGGTCACTGCCTCTAGTGTCTTTGGTACTGATTTTCAGCTTGACTTGGGTTATTTTTGTGAAGATGAAATGGTTTACACTGGCCCTTTGGACTTCCCTAGAACTCCACTCAGTTTTAGCTGTAAATTTTTTTTTTTTTTTTTTTGGT
>NW_016107408.1:6108106-6115541 GCF_001604975.1 Cebus imitator | reverse complement strand
TTTTTTTTGAGATGGAGTCCTACTGTGTCGCCACCCAGGCTGGATGGAGTGCAATGGTGCAATCTTAATTCACTGCAACAACTCCTGGGTTTAAGCAATTCTCATACCTCAGCCTCCCGAGTAGCTGTGATTATAGGCGACTGCTACAATGCCTGGCTAATTTTTTTGTATTTTTAGTAGAGACTGGGTTTCCCCATGTTGGTCAGACTGGTCTTGAACTCCTGACCTCAGGTGATCCGCTCACCTCAACCTCCCAAAGTGCTGGGATTACTGCGTGAGCCACCATGCCTCTTCTGTTCTGTTCTCTTATCTTCTCTTCTTTCTCTTCTCTTCTTTCGTTTCTTTTGGAGACAGGGTCTTGCTTTGTTGCCCAAGTAGTAGTGTAGGGGCACAATCATAGTTCACTGTAACCTCAGACTCCTGGGTTCAAGTGATCCCCCACCTCAGCCTCCCACAGTGCTGGGATTATAAACTCCATGATGAGAGTTTTTGTTTCCACGTAGATTATGATTTATGTAAGATAGAAAAGAAAATGGGGCCAGGTGTGGTGGCTCATGCCAGTAATCCCAGCACTTTGGATTTTTAGTAGAGACGGGGTTTCCCCATGTTGGCCAGGCTGGTCTCAAACCCCTGACTTCAGATACGAGTGCTGAGATGGGCGGATCACTCAAGGCCAGGCCACTTCGAGACCAACCTGGCCAACATGACCAAACACTGTCTCTGCAAAAATACAAAATTAGACAGGCTTGGTGGCATACACCCGTAATCCCAGCTACTTGGGAGGCTGAGGCATGAGAATCACCTGAACCTAGGAGGCAGAGGTAGCAGTGAGCTGGGATCACACCACTGTACTACGGCCTGGGCAACAGAGGGAGACTCTGTTTCTAAAAGAAAAGAAAGAAAGAAAAAGAAAGAAAAAGAAAGAAAGGAAAGAAGTGGTGGGGACAATCACGTAGTACTTATTTAGGAAATGGGAAAAGAAGGGTGTGTTGTATTTGCTATTATTTCTTCTAAGGCGGTGGTTTGATTTCAGGGTTCCCCGACACTGCAATGGTAGCCTGCCCCTTCTCCCCTTTAGTTCATGCTCTGCCCATTGCACAGGCCAAGATAAACTGGTAGTAACATTGCTTCCTAATCATCTCTTAAGAAGTCATGAAGATCAGTTAGATGAGATGTATTTTGTACTTTAAGCTCTTCAGATATGCACTTGGTCGAAGTACTGACTTGATCCCCGTAAAATCTGTGACACAGCACAGCCAAGGCCAACTCCTGTGGACTCTATCTTGTGAGAAGAGAGTTAAGAACTAAATTTCAGGCCGGGCGCGGTGGCTCAAGCCTGTAATCCCAGCACTTTGGGAGGCCGAGGCGGGTGGATCACGAGGTCAAGAGATCGAGACCATCCTGGTCAACATGGTGAAACCCCGTCTCTACTAAAAATAGAAAAAATTAGCTGGGCATGGTGGCACGTGCCTGTAATCCCAGCTACTCAGGAGGCTGAGGCAGGAGAATTGCCTGAACCCAGGAGGCGGAGGTTGCGGTGAGCCGAGATCGCGCCATTGCACTCCAGCCTGGGTAACAAGAGCGAAACTCCGTCTCAAAAAAAAAAAAAAAAAAAAAAAAAAAAAAAAAAAAAAAAAAAAAAAAAAAAAAAAAAAAAGAACTAAATTTCAACCTGACATAGAGTTACTCTGGAGTAATGATGTTCATTGACCGTTGGGGATAAATTTTTACATGCCCACATTACTTATTTGTAAACCCTGAAGACCTTTAGAGATCTAAGATTCTGCCCTGGAATATGTATTCACTCTTCTGGATATTTGCTTATATTATCTAGGGAAAAATAGTCAAAATTATTTCTTCCTTGGAGCTCTTGTTAACAGCTCTCCAAATAAGTCTTCTCTGGAGTTACTTCTGATCTTTGAAACAAATAAGTAAAGCCTAAATAAAGCAAAAAAGACAAACACACACATTCTAAAAAATTCAGCCAACCAAACCAGAAAATAATACCAACAACCTCCCCTTCCCAAAGTTAGAGATGTTTTTATGCTAAAACTTAGGTAGAATTTGCTTCCTGGATTAAATGTAAATGTAAAATGAATTGTGGCCTTGAAATAATTAGAAGAAGAAAAGAGACCATCAGGCTCTGTTGTTGGCTTTTTAGGTAGTAAAACGGTAAATGTTGTACTTAATTTCATAAGAAGGGGCTTACATTTCCCTAACCTTCTCCCTAAAAAGGCCAAAGCTGTTTGGCAAGAATGGGTTCTAGGATGCATTTTCTAGAGGAAGGCTGAGCTCCTTTTCTTTTCTCTCCTGTAGACTGCATTTGGTCAATTTTGTGGAACCTGTGAGCCTCAATTACTCCATGTTTATTCCTACCTTGCTGAATCAGGGCACCACTGCTCAGCAAGAGAAATGGCTGCCTTCATCCAAAGGACTTCAGATAATTGGCACCTACGTCCAGACGGAAATGGGCCACGGTTAGTCCACATTGAGGGTCTGTGGGTAACCCACCTCAGGACATCAGTTAACAGTGATTGCCGGCATTTGATTTTTTTCTGCTGCTAGCTGTTTGGAGTTTTATTTTTAAATTGTTAAGTCAAAATTCAGCTTCTTGTTTTCTCTTAGGTATTTTTTTCCAGAAACTGGTCCAGGGCTCTGGCCAATAAACATCGTTCACTGTTCTTTCCTAAAGCCTTTTCTTAGTGAACAGTTTGAAAAGATGGGGTTTACAGTGCAGCAGCGAACCCCATTATGTTACTCTGTCTAATGAGTAAAGACTTTGTTGGAAATTCTTCAGAGGGTTAGTGCCTCACAATATCTGGAAGATGCCTCTCTGCTCTAATGCAGTTAAAGCTGTGGATTTTAATGGGGGCAGCCGGCTGGCAGCTACCTGTCTCATCTCTCATTGCCCACTAGCAGGGTGATAAGGCAGTCTGAGAAAAACTCCATGATTCTCTCCATCTGACTATAGTCTTTTTAGACATTTTTTTCCCATACCTGTCCGGGAACTCTTGTATTGCCAGTAATTCTTGGTTAAATTGTTCCTAAATGTCTGGCTCCCTTCAAAAAGTTTTGCTTTTTCTCTTAATGTGAAATAGGTTTGTTTTCATAGACAAGGCCATTGACAGGCTTGAGTGTTTGGAATTTGAGCTGCCCAGCCTTACATCTAATTATCAAAATAGGAGGAGTAAAGAAAGGGAAAGAAAAAGGGATGCAGATCATGGAAACATCATTTTGTGTCTGAGTTAGATTTTGATGTGTGAATTGGTTTAAGGAAAATGTTATTTATCGTGATCTCCATGGAGACAGCAAATTGCTGGTCATGGTTTGACGTTCCAGACACCTTACTAAACACCCAGGACGTCAGGATAGAAGACAGATAAGATTCTTTTTTTTTTTTTTTTGAGATAGAGTTTCGCTCTTTTTGCCCAGGCTGGAATGTAGTGGCTCAATCTCGGCTCACTGCAACCTCTGCCTCCTGGGTTCAAGCGATTCTCCTGCCTCAGCGTCCCCAGTAGCTAGAATTATAGGCGCCCACCACCACACCCAGCTAATTTTGTATTTTTGGTAGAGACAGGGTTTCACCATTGGCCAGGCTGGTCTTGAACCTCTGACCTCAGGTGATCTGCCTGCCTCAGCCTCCCAAAGTGCTGGGATTATAGGCGTGAGCCACCCCGCCCAGCTGACAGATAAGATTCTTTATGTAGTCCTCCTCTCTTGGAGTATCTATGTGTTTGTTTACATGCGTGTGTGTGTGTGGGGGGGGGTGGTGTGTGTTGTAATCTTGAAGTAGCTTTGTGGTACAGAACTCTGTTTCATTATTCATCATTGTAGAATGTATTTGACTTAGCAGTTGTGCTATTCATGGGGGGCATAAGATGTGAAGTAGTGTGAGACTACTGAGTCTATTAAGTATATCTTTTGTTGGTCTGATGCATCTGCCTCATTTGTAAAGTAACATCACAAATATATATTTGCCCTAATTTTTTTTTTTTCCCTTGAGATGGAGTCTTCCTCTGTCCCCCAGGCTGGAGTGTAGTGGCGTAATCTCGGCTCACTGCAACCTCTGTCTTCTGGGTTTAAGCAATTCTTCTGCCTCAGCCTCTTGAGTAACTGGCATTACAGGCACCCACCACCACGCCTGGCTAATTTTTGTATTTTTAGTAGAGATGGGGTTTCACCGTTTTGGCCAGGCTGGTATTGAACTCCTGACCTCAGGCGATCCACCCGCCTGGGCCTCTCAAAGTGCTGGGATCACAGACATGAACCACGTGCCTGACCTGCCCTAAATTTTGAAAGGAGAGAGGAAGAAAGGAAGACTTAAACTATGCTGGTTTGTGCACTGATTCAGTGGCGAGAAAATAAAAACAAAACAAACAAAAAAACTATGCTGGTTTGAAGAGAACAGAAAGTGGATGGAGATCCTGTATGGCCGTGAGCAAGTTTGCATTTGTGAAGAGTTTTTGTTCCCTTATTCCTTCTAGTTTTAGGTATTTTCTTGTATTTGTACCAATGTTGTCTTTATCTCTGTGGTCTAGAGAACAGTGTCCTAAGATCAGGGGGTTTTCTTTGCCGGAATTTTGTTAATTCACATTGCTGTTCTTGGTTGACTATTGATCTTTTCCTTGGAAACAAGTCAGGTTGGTTAATTTGCATCACGCTACAGTTTTACCTTATATGTAAAAAGTCAACATCAAGGAGATTGGCAATAGAGCAACTTATATAGAATGAGATCTAACTGTTTAGATTCTGAGACCTTGGAAAATGGATCAACAATGATTATCTAACACGTTCTCACAGAAGCAGCTGTAACTTTGAGTTTGGGATTTGTTCACTTCTGGCTGAGAAGTGAAGGGGCCCAGAGGTGTTCAGGTTCACTCCATGTTCCTTCCAAATCCTAAAATTCAGTCACCTACAAAAGTCTTAGTCACCAACCTTGTCTCTTCTTTCTAGAGTGTGTCTTTTTTCCTCTAAAGACACGAAGAAGCTCGGACACACACCTACCCGGTGGGTCTGGAAGCCCACTGGAGTGCAGTGGCTTGATCATAGCTCACTGCAACCTTGATCTCCTAGACTGAAGTGATACTCCTGCCTCAGCCTCCCGAGTAGCTGGGAGTATAGGCGCATAACACCATGCCCAGTTGATTTTTTAAATTTTTGGTAGGGATAGGATCTTGCTGTGTTACCCAGGTTTGTAAGGCTTTTTAAAATCTGGTAGGATAAGCCTGCTATAGTTACATTTCAAGATATATGTATTTGGTATTCATGCCCGCTTATTCTAGATGAATTCTGATCTGAATTTTTCAAGTTCTAAAAAAAAAAAAATTCTACAGGAATTAAAACTTTTTTTTGTTTTTTTTCTTCTTCTTTATCATCTTGTATCTACAAGAATAGTTTTATATTGAAGCCTTATATTTTCTTGGGAAGCTATTTCTTTTCTATTATTTGTATCTTCTTTTTTTCCTCCACCCTATTAGATATTTATCTTTTTTCTTTTTCTTTTTTTTTTGAGACAGGGTTTCACCCTGTCACCAGGCTGGAGAGCAGTGTTGCCATCTTGGCTCATTGCAGCCTCTGCCTCCCAAATTCAAGTGATTCTCCTGTCTCAGCCTCCCGAATAGCTGGGATTACAGATGTGTGCCACCACACCCAGCTAATTTTCGTACTTTTAGTAGAGACGGGGTTTCATTGTGTTGGCCAGGTTGGCCTTGATCTCTTGACCTCGTGTCTGCCTGCCTCCGGCTCCCAATGTGCTGGAATTATAGGCGTGAGCCACCACTCTCAGCCTTTACCTTTTTTCTTTTTTTTTTTTTTTTTTTTTTTTTTTTTTTTAGATGGAGTTTCGCTCTTGTTATCCAGGCTGGAGTGCAATGGCGCGATCTCGGCTCACCGCAACCTCCGCCTCCTGGGTTCAGGCAATTCTCCTGCCTCAGCCTCCTGAGTAGCTGGGATTACAGGCACATGCCACCATGCCCAGCTAATTTTTTGTATTTTTAGTAGAGACGGGGTTTCACCATGTTGACCAGGATGGTCTCGATCTCTTGACCTCGTGATCTACCCGCCTCGGCCTCCCAAAGTGCTAGGATTACAGCCTTGAGCCACCGCGCCCGGCCACCTTTTTTCTTAAATAAATTGTAATATCTTCATCTAAGCTATTTAACAACTTTAAAATAAAATATTTTGTTACTTTTTTTTTTTGAAACGGAGTCTCTGTTGCTCACGCTGGAGTGCAGCGGCGGGATCTCTGCTCACTGCAACCCTCTGCCTCCTGGGTTCAAGGTATTCTCCTGCCTCAGCCTCCTCAGTAGCTGGGATTACAGGTGCGTACCACCATACCTGGCTAATTTTGTGTATTTTTAGTAGTGACGGGTTTTCAACATGTTGGCCAGGCTGGCCTCAAACTCCTGACCTCAGGTGACCCACCTGCCTCAGCCTCCCAAATTGCTAGGATTATAGGGAGCCACTGCTGCTTTTTTAAATTGTCTTTTTCTTTACTGGGATTTCCGTTTGAATGATCCTGATGGATAAGAATGCTGTTAATTTTTTTTCCCTCATAGCCTGCAGCTTTTCTCAGTTCACTTATTGTGGGATTTTATTGTCATTGTTGATTTCCCAGGATGATAATCATGCTGTCTGAAGAGCTGCTTTTTATTTCTTCCTTTCTCATATATGATTAGTCTAACTGTTTTTTCCTCAGTATTGATTGTCAGCTTTTCCAGCCTTGTATCATGTGGAAAAAGAGGCTGGGGATGCCTTTTGATGTTTTGGTTTTAAAATAACTGACTCTAGTGCTTCACTAAGTATGATGTTGGTGCTTGGTGATTTTACGATAAATTATTTTAAAATAATATATCATCTTTATCATGTATAACCAGCTTTTAAAACAAGTTCTTGGCTTAAGTCAAAAAACTATGCAGATCACTTTCTCCTTCTAACATTTCTAAATTTCATCCACATCTGAATAATCCTTTTGTTCTTTTTTTTCCCCCTCATTCTTGCTGTCATCTTAATCTACTCTAATCCTTGTCTTAGTAGCAAGAAATATTTTTTTCCTGAAAATTTTCTTTCGTGTCAGAGCCATTTGTGATTGTAGCGGTTTTACCCCGCTCTACTGAGCGCATTTGTTGTAACCTTATCGTCCATCTTCGCTCTGTGATACACTCAGATGTAAATCTTCCGGAGTCTGATGGGTGCTTGACAGTGGCCTTTCCTTCACCAGAAATTGCTCTGATTTCTAGTGAAGTAAAACAGCCTTCCATGGAAGCACGAAAAGTGGCTGGTCCCAGGTTTCAGTCTTAACTCAGAGTTTTTGCCTTCCAGGTTCTAAGTGTACATTGATTTTTCTTCCTAGTCAGTACTCTTTTTTTTTTTTGAGATGGAGTTTCGCTCTTGTCACCCAGGCTGGAGTGCAATGGCGCGATCTCGGCTCACCGCA
>NW_016107408.1:6101633-6107756 GCF_001604975.1 Cebus imitator | reverse complement strand
TTTTTTTGAGATGGAATCTTGCTCTGTCTCCCAGGCTGGAATGCAGTGGTGAAATCTTGGCTCACTGCAACCTCTGCCTCCCAGATGCAGTGATTCTCTTGCCTCAGCCTCCCTAGTGGGATTACAGCCACCTGCCACCACGCCCAGCTAGTTTTTTGTATTTTTAGTAGAGACAAGGTTTCACCATGTTGGCCAGGCTGGCTCCTCTCGAACTCCTGACCTTAGGTGATCCGCCCACCTCAGCCTCCCAAAGTGCTAGGATTATAGGCATAAGCCACCATGCCTCACCCTTTTTTTTTTTTTGAAATGATTGTAGTGTCATAGGAAGTTAGAAAAATAGTACTAAGAGACCCTGTGAACCTATCTCCTAGTCCCCACCAGTGGTGACGTCTTGTGGAATTTCCATTTTCAGTGCTTCCAGGGACAGCTCTGTCTTTTTCAGCATGTCTTTTTAGCATCTTCATTACAGTCAGTCTTTAGTCCATGCTGTGCTTACGCAATAATTTCCCCAGCTAGGAGACAGGTCTAGGTGATGTGGTTCTTTTTTTAAAAAATAGGTTTAGCAGGTACAAGTACCATTTCCTTACATGTACATATTGTGTAATGTTGAAGTCTGGGCTTTGGCAGTACCCATTGCCCAAATAGTGAAAACTGTACCCAGTATGTAACTTTTCAGGCCTCAGACCCCTCCCATCCTCCCACATTCTGAAGCCTCCAATGTCTGTTTTGTTTTGTTTTTTGAGACGGAATCTCTGTTGCTGAAGATGGAGTGCAGTGGCACTATCATGGCTCATGGCTCACTGCAACCTCTGCTTCCTGGGTTCAAGTGAGTCTTCTGCCTCAGTCTCCCAAGTAGCTGGGGTTAAAGGCACCCGCTACCACTTGCCTCAGCCTCCCAAAGTGCTAGGATTACAGGCACGAGCCACTGTGCCCCGCCCCCATGTCTCTTACTCCATTCTGCATGTCCATGTGTACCCCTTGCTCAGCTCCCATGTTGACGAGATTCTTGCCCTTTTTTTGCTATTATCTTTTTTCCTTGAGCAAGGCATTTAATCTGTCTCAGCCTTAATTTCTTCTCTGTAAAATGAGGGACGCAGTCACATATACTTAGATTTTTCTTTTTTTGCACTAGTCCATTTTTTTTCTTTGTGGAGGAATTTGTACAAGATTTTTCTTTTTCTAAAGTGTGATTGCTTAGTGGAAAGGCCAGCCTCTAGATTGGAAGAAGCCATTGATCAGCCCTTGTCTGAGTTGTTATCCTCCTTAACTTCCATGGAACAAACAGGAATTTAAAAACTGAAACATCATGTAGGCTCATTTCAAAGACACATAGAATGATAAGAGCAATGGTGAGTTAACAGATTTGGAACTGGCAATTAAACAGAATACCAGTAATGTGGAAAAAAGCAAAGGCATGTAGAACAATTTCCTATCCTTGGCAATAAATTCACACAGAATCCTGTCACCTGCACATTTTAAGTAGAAAAGGATGACCCCAGAACGTGGATTTAAAATTAATAACGCTAAGATGGTTATTATCATTAGTGATAACTTCTATATAATTGTCATGGAGAGCTTATTATGCATGAATCTGTAACTTGTTATTATGGTCTTCACTAGAAATTGCATGTCTTTTATTTCTGAAATAAATTATTGGGATGAAGAGCACTGTCAGTTTTTGTATTAAATTGTTTCAGTAGAGCATGGCAGAATATTTAACATGATGAATCTGAATGAACTGATCAGAGTTGGAGCCGGTCGAGATGGTTAATGCCTATAATCCCAGCACTTTGGCAGGCCAAGGTGGGCGGATCACCCGAGGTCGGGAGTTCAAGACTAGCCTGACCAACATGGAGAAATCCTGTCTCTACTGAAAAATTAGCCTGGTGTGGTGGTACATGCCTGTAATCCCAGCTACTAGGGAGGATGAGGCAGGAGAATTGCTTGAACTCGGGAGGCAGAGTTTGCGGTGAGCCAAGATTGCACCACTGCATTCCAGCCTGGGCAACAAGAGTGAAACTCTGTCTGAAAAAAAAAAAGCGCAAGGAAATTATCAGACTTATGTGAGAAATGTGGTTCTGCACTGGATGTTCTGTAGACAGAAGAGAAAAAAATCCCAGCCTAGAAGCGTTATTGAAATTGCATCGAGGAAAAACTTTAGTCTAGGGGTCAGATTGTCACTCTGAGAGAACTACTGCATTCTGTCTCGCTGTCATCAGAGGAAATTCTTGTACCAGTACCACTCAAATTCTCTGTTCTCCAAGTCCTGGCCTCAAGGGATTCTCATGTCTTAACATCCCAAATAGCTGGGATTACAGGCACACGCCACCACACCCAGCAAATTCTCCATTCTTTACAAAAATTTTTTTTTTCTTTGTTGAGACAGTCTCGCTCTGTTGTCCAGGCTGCAGTGCAGTGGCATGATCTCGGCCCACTGCAACCTCCGCCTCCTGGGTTCAAGCCATTCTCCTGCCTCAGCCTCCCAAGTAGCTGGGATTATAGCCATGTGCCATCACGCCTGGCTAATTTTGTAGCCTGGCGTCTTGGTCAGGCTGGTCTCAAACTCCTGACCTCAAGTGATCTGCCCACCACAGCCCCCCAAAGTGCTAGGATCATAGCCGTGAGCCCTATACAACTTTTCAAATTCTCTTATTTTGTTTTTTTTTGAGACAGAGTCTTATTCTGTCACCCAGGCTGGAGTGCAGTGGCGTGATCTCAGCTCACTGCAACTTCCGCCTCCTAGGTTTAAGCGATTTCCCTGCCTCAGCCTCCTGAATAGCTGGGACTACTGACTCACACCACCACACTTGGCTGATTTTTGTATTTTTAGTAGGGATGGGGTTTTGCCCTGTTGGCCAGGCTGGTCTCAAACTCCTGACTTCAGGTGATCTGACCACCTTTGCCTCCCAAAGTGCTGAGATTACAGGCATGAGCCACTTGCACCAGCCTCTCAAATTCTCATTATTTCCTTTGATTTAATTCCTGGGCTGGGCTCCTCTGCCTTGCACGCATGGTTTTGTGTTGCTTTGGCTTTGGAATCAGTAACCAATCCCTGTCATCATACTCCTTGCTGACTCAGGAAAAATGGAAATTACCAAGAGTTATAAAGTAATACAGAAAGGCACGGTGCTCCCATCTATGATTAAGTGCATGCGACTAATTCATACTTAAGAAGGTTTTTTTTGTCTCCTCTCCTTGCTCTGTTTAAATTGCTGATTCTCTCACGCCTGATGACTCTTCTCTCAAATGCCCATCCTTGGTATTTCCTCGAAGTTTTGTGCACCGAGGGCGGCCTGAGCCTCTGGATCTTCACTTGGGCATGTTCCTGCCCACCTTGCTTCACCAGGCAACTGCGGAGCAGCAGGAGCGCTTCTTCATGCCCGCCTGGAACTTGGAGATCATTGGCACTTATGCCCAGACAGAGATGGGTCATGGTATGGTGTATTCAGTCTACTTAATGGGTTGGGCGGGCCCCTGTGAACTTAGCATGTATTGGAATGCCCACCATGTGCCATTGATGATGTGTCAATGTTCTATGGTCTCTTTAAATGAGCTCTTTTTGAAGAGTCCAGGTTTTGGTATAAAGACTGCTTTGCAGTGATAAAATTATTGTCTTTTTTTTTATGCCATAGTTCCCCTTCAGAAGGTCAAGAATGGCAAGTCAGGCCTTATTTACCAAGTGGCATTTCAATGTTACTGAGGCTGTGTAGAATCTGTGTGCGTATAGAGCCTAAAGCTGTTTTTTTCTTCAGTACTGTCTGATTACCTTTAGTACTGATACCTTAATTAACTTTTGAAATTCCAGAAGAAATACAAATAATAGTTTGTGTACTCTTGGATTTGCTTCAGGGAAATGGGTACTTATTTTTTTGTTTGTTTTGTTCTGTTCTTTTGTTGTTTTTTTTCTTCCCCCACCACCTGTCAAGCAGGAAATGGGTACTTATAACCAAAGTGTGTAACATTTTATGCCTTGGAGTTATTTGTACTTTGAGCCAATCAGTAGTTCTACAAGTGACTTAGCCAGAGAGTGAAAAAATCAAGATAAGCCGAACTTGCCAGCCTTTGGTTTCAGACTCTGTATCTCCACCTTTCATTGATCTTTCCATCCCCTCCTGCCTTCTTCATGCACCTGGGTGGGTTGGTGGTGGCCGTTGTTCCTCTTCGCATCTGCTCTGAATTGGTCCGCGTTTGCCTTTCATTTGCTTATAGCTTCTCTTTTTTTGCTCTGATGTTTCAGAAGAACTGGTCTAGTGTGTATCTACCACTTGCTTCTTATTTCCATATAGCTGCTGCTTTTTACTTGGTGCTGAGTAGTATTTTACAGGATTTTCATGAGACTACAAGTGGAATAGTATTTGTTTCAGTTGTGCTTTTGAAAACATTTTGTCCTTATCTGTTCTGTTTAATGTTACCCCTTTCCTGTAAAAGCTGCTTCTTTGATGAAAGCTGTCTGTGTCTGATTTGTTGACTCCCTCTCAGGAAAGTTGTGGATCACACGTTAAGTTGGTTATTCAGCTTGGAAGCTTCTAAATGTTTCAAAGTGTAAGTGTTTAATGAGGTCTAGCATTGTGAAAGCAGACCGGTAAAGGGTTCCTAACATTTGCTTTGGTACAGTATTTTCATGGAGAGTGCCACCTAGAACATTTTTCTATAACTCTTTTCAAATAATTTTGGTATATTTGTGTTAGGATTTAAAACATAAGACCCTGTCCATCCCAGTATGTGTATGAACCTGGAAACACTTCCTTGGTACATTAAGGAGTGCACCAGCTTAGGACTAAGTTAGACCTGCTATTGGAAATCTGTAGGGTCAATTGAGACCTTATTGTTGGACCTTTAGGAATTTTTTTTTCTTTTTTTTTTTATTCTGTTTTTGTTTTTTCTTATTTTTTGTTGTTGTTGTGTTTTTAGGAATTTTTTTAAAGTTATGTTCTAGGTCATTTCTCCCATAATGATTATACTGTTTAAAGGTCTTATTTTCCATTCTAGCAATCATTCTGAAATAAAATTTTAATTTATAAGAATTTTAGCTGAAATGACTTCCTCTCACATGTTATCTTATTCTCATTAGTGTAGAATTCTAGAATGTTGAATGGGTGTTGTTAATACAATACATATGAGTTGAAATTGGCATACTGCAACTCAGAGATAGGTTTAAAAGGACAGTTAACACCCCAGTTAAATTCATGTATTGTGATCTTAAAAATGTGATTCTAAGTTGCTTTATATTTCCCTTTAGTTGCTGCAAATAAATGTAACAAATCAAATATAGAAACGGAACACGCATGACACTTACATTTTCAACTTAATTGGAAACCATCAGATAGTATGGGAAATTCGGGATCTTGATTATTAACCAGTTGTAGCTCATCTGCAGGTGTTTTTTGTTAGATTTTCTTTTTCTCTGAGATACGAGAGTTTAAAGGACTGTGCAGGAAGTTTTACCTTCTGCTTTTTTTTTTCTTTCCCATCTCTTTCTTACCTGATGTCAATGTGATTTATCTCCTTAGGAACTCATCTTCGAGGCTTGGAAACCACAGCCACGTATGACCCTAAAACCCAGGAGTTCATTCTCAACAGTCCTACTGTGACCTCCATTAAATGGTGGCCTGGTGGGCGTAAGTGAATTTTTCAGCATTTATTGGATTTTTTGAAGGTTTGTCATGAGATTTTGCTTAGAATGTAGTGCTTATATGAGAATGTCTGCCAGCCTTGGTTGGCTCATGCCTGTAATCCTAACACTTCGGGAGGCTGAGGTGGGCATATCACTTGAGGTCAGGAATTCAAGACCAGCCTGGTTAATATGGTGAAATCCTGCTTCTACTAAAGTAAATACAAAAATTCGGTTGCAGGCGGAGGCCCATGCCTGTAATCTCAGCACTTTGGGAGGCCGAGGCAGGTGGATCCCCTGAGGTCAGGAGTTCAAGACCAGCCTGGCCAACATGACGAAACCCTGTCTCTACTAAAAATAGAAAAATAGCCTGGCATACTGGCTGGCACTTGTAATCCCAGCTACTGGGGAGGCTGAGGCAGGAGAACTGCATGAACCTAGAAGGCAGAAGTTGCAGTGAGCTGAGATTGTGCCATTGCACTTCAGCCTGGGTAACGAGAGAAAAGTTCATC
>NW_016107408.1:6098101-6100178 GCF_001604975.1 Cebus imitator | reverse complement strand
GTGATTACTGTTTTGGACAGCACTGCCTTAAGGGATAACCAGGAAGTAATTTAAATTAATATTTTTATCCTAAAATTTTCTCTATGTAAATGCATGAGAAATAAGTAGAAGAGAAAGTAGTAACTGTCAGCTTAAGGGAATTTCTTTCTGAAAGCTAGGTGTGATACTGTCAGCAGAAAGGCTTTCTGGACACGGATTGGTTTAGTCTAGTGTTAGATCTAACATATACTTTCTTCTTTTTCTACAGTTTGAAAATGTAAGAATGTTTGCTAACCGCTCACTTGTTCTCTTTGATGTTACAGTTGGAAAGACTTCAAATCATGCAATAGTTCTTGCCCAGCTCATCACTAAGGGGAAATGCTATGGATTACATGCCTTTATTGTACCTATTCGTGAAATCGGGACCCATAAGCCTTTGCCAGGTAAGAATTGTTCATCTGATGTTGAGATGAAAATTAAACTGAGCACTTTCTTCTGCAGAAGGTAGGATGCCCTACTGAAAAGGCAGAGCGGAAACCAGAAATTCTAGAGCATAAACATCTTGTGACTTTCCTTTCATCTGTGGTAGGAATTACTGTTGGTGACATTGGCCCCAAATTTGGTTATGATGAGATGGACAATGGCTACCTCAAAATGGACAACTATCGTATTCCCAGAGAAAACATGCTGATGAAGTATGCCCAGGTATGCTTTGATGGAAAATAGAAGCAGAGGCATCAAACAATGGGGTTGCAGTGCCTCTTGCTAACAACAGGGTTAGAATGGTCTGTTTTTTTAGAAGGTAATAACAACCAGGCAATCTGGCATATTCCTGTTATCCCAGCACTTTGGGAGTCTGAGTGTGTGGACTGCTTGAGCCCAAGAGTTCAAGACCAGCCTAGGCAACATAGTGAGAGCCTATCTCTACAAAAAGTAAAAAAGTCTAACTGGGTATGGTGCACACGTGTGTAGTCCCAGCTATTTGGGAGGCTGGGGTGGGAGGATCACTTGAGCCTGGGAGGTCAAGGCTGCAGTGCACTGTCAGTGTGCAACTGTACTCCAGCCTGGATGACAGTGAGACCCTGTCTCAAAAAAAAAGGAAGTAAAAATGCATTTTTACTTCTGATGTTTCTTTTATTTTGACAGTGAAATCAGAAGCAGTTAGCGGTGAAGGACATATTTTGATTTGCTAAACCAGTGATTCTTAAACTTTTGCATGTGCTAGAATCACCTGGAAGGCCAGTTAAAGCCCAGACTGCCAGGCCCTACCCCGGAGTTTCTGATTCAGTTGGTCAGGGTGGGGACTAAGATGTAGTGTTTCACACAAGTTGCCAGGTGATGCTGATGCTGCTGTTCTAGGGAGCACACTGAGAACCAATGAACTGCCTCTTGGGCTTAACAGAAGGAAGCATCAGTCCCATGCTCTTCTTCCAGGTGAAGCCTGATGGCACGTATGTGAAACCGCTGAGTAACAAGCTGACTTACGGGACCATGGTGTTTGTCAGGTCCTTCCTTGTGGGAGAAGCTGCTCGGGCTCTGTCTAAGGCGTGCACCATTGCCATCCGATACAGCACTGTGAGGCACCAGTCTGAAATCAAGCCAGGGTAAGGGTAGAGTCCGAGATGGGCTCAGTACTGAAGGCCTAGTTTTCCCCTCATTCAGATTCCAGAATTCCCAAATGTCAGTACGGAAGATGCATTGTCACTGCAGAATTGGCTAGGGTGATACTGGGCCTGCAACTTGGTATCTAGGCTTCCTTTTCTTAAGAGGAGAGCTAGGAGTAACCACCTTTGTTATAATCAGTGGCTTCCAAAAAAGAAAAAAAGAGAATATCCACCTTATTATTTTTAACCTTCTAAGAAAAGTAGTAATACTATTATTTGAGCTTTATAAGTGAAATGTTCAACACACTAAAGGCAATTTGAAAGTTCCAGTTACCACTAGCAACTATAAATTGTATATGGTGAAAGTGACATTAGGCCAGACATCGTGGCTTACGCCTGTAATCTCAGCACTTTGGGAGGCCGAGGCGCAGTGGCTCACGCCTGTAATCCTAGCACTTTGTGAGGCCAAGGTGGGTGGATCACCTGAGGTCAGG
>NW_016107408.1:6091934-6097826 GCF_001604975.1 Cebus imitator | reverse complement strand
CAGGAGGCGGAGGTTGCGGTGAGCCGAGATCGCGCCATTGCACTCCAGCCTGGGTAACGAGCGAAACTCCGTCTAAAAAAAAAAAAAAAAGATATTAAATTTGTTTCCCTTTTTTACATTCATGGCCATAGTTTATTCCTACAACTGCCTTTCACTGATGCTTCCTGATACTCTTTTTACTCTTAATGAATAAAGAAACTGGCCAGGTTTGGTAACTTACACCTATAATCCAAGCACTTTGGGAGGCCAAAGCAGAAAGATTGCTTGAGCCTAGGAGTTTGAGACCAACCTGGGCAACATAGCAAGACCTTGTGTCTGTTTTCTTTTCTTTTCTTTTCTTTTGAGACAGAGTCTCACTCTGTCACCCAGGCTGGAATGCAGTGGTGCGATTTCAGCTTGCTGCAACCTTTGCCTCCTGGGTTCAAGTGATTCTACTAAGCCCCCCAAGTAGCTGGGATTACAGGCAGACGCCACCACACCTGGCCAATTTTTATATTTTTAGTAGAGACACGGTTTCGCTATGTTGGGCAGACTTGTCCATTTTCAAAAAGATTAAAAATAGACAAGGCACAGTAGCTCATACTGTAATCTCAGCACTTTGGGAGGCCAATTCAGGCAGATCACAAGGTCAGGAGTTCAAGACCAGCCTGGCCAATATGGTAAGACCCCATCTCTACTGAAAATACAAAATTAGGCAGGCATCGTGGTCTGTGCCTGTAGTCCCAGCTACTTAGGAGGCTGAGGCAGAAGACTCACTTGAACCCGGGAGGCAGAGGTTGCAGTGAGCCAAGATCGCACCACTGTACTCCAGCCTGGGTGACAGAGAGACTCTTGTCTCAATGAAAAACAAATAAATATGGAATTCAGATGGCAGATAAGGAACTAAAAAAGAAAAAAAAATAAATAATAAATTTATTTTAAAGCCAGGCACAGTGGCTCATGCCTGTAATTCCAGCACTTTGGGAGGCCAAGGCAGATCGATCGCTTGAAGTCAGAAGTTCAAGACCAGCCTGGCCAACATGGTGAAACCCCATCTTTACTAAAAATACAAAAATTAGTTGGGCATAGTGGCGGTGCCTGTAATTCCAGCTATTCAGGAGACTGAGGCAGGAGAATCACTTGAACCCAGGAGGTAGAGGTTACAGTGAGCCAAGATCACAACACTGTGCTCCAGCTTGCATGATAGAGGGATAGAGGGAGATTTTGTCTCAAAAAAAAATAATAATAATGATAATTACATTTTTAAAAAGTAATGAGGAAATTGATACAAGCGGACCTCTGCCAGTTCTTACACTTCAAAATATTCAACACCGTGCATTGGGTCTTCTCCAAGATTGTGGTCAAAATACAGTCTATTCAGCCATCTAGCAAGCAGATCTTTTCAGCATTGCCTTCTTATTAGGTTGGCTAGTGTTGGTTTTATGTGTTGCTAGGAGCTGTGGTTTTCTTAATCATACTGGAAAGACTAGGACAGAGATGGATTATGCAGAGAGAAAATTCTGTCGACCTAAAGCAGTACAAGGTAATTAGAGCATGGTCTTCAGGAGCCAGATAGCCTACATTTGGCTGAGCACCATGGCTCACGGCTGTAATCCCAACATTATGGGAGGATGAGGCAGGAGAATTGCTTGAACCCAGGAGGCAGAGCTTGCTTTGAGCCAAGATTGTACCACTGCACTCCAGCCTGAGCGACAGAGGGAGACTCCATCTCAAAAAAAAAGAAAAAAGCCTCAATTTAAATCTAAGATGTGTCACATATGAGCTGTGTGACCTCAGGCAGATTCTTAACCTCTCAGTTTCCCATGTGTAAAATGGAGATAATAATAGTAACTACCTCACAGTGCCTTTATGAAGACTAAAGTTAAAATATCAAGCGCTTATATTAGAACCTAGCACATAGAAAGTTCTGTATAGACATTTACTTGTTATTATTATTTTCTATGTAATGTAGTGAACCAGAACCGCAGATTTTGGATTTTCAAACCCAACAGTATAAACTCTTTCCACTTCTGGCCACTGCCTATGCCTTCCAGTTTGTGGGCGCATACATGAAGGAGACCTATCACCGGATTAACGAAGGCATTGGTCAAGGGGACCTGAGTGAACTCCCTGAGGTATGCGTTTGGTCTCATTGACTCGTGGGCACCCTTCTGTTTCATGGTTGCCTATTGGACCATGTCCAGAGAAAATTAAATGTTGGGACTGATTGCCTGAAAAGAATTATGTAGAACTTTTTCTGGTTGAAAGTGGATCAGATATGAAGATTTGTGGGGTTTGTTTTTAAGTATTTTTAGTGTTATTAGAAATGTTGTACCATGTCAATTATTTGTCATTCAAGGAAACATAAGTGGTGACTTTTCTTCCAAGTAGAACAGTTCAGGAGGGCATGGGTAGTGTTCTCTGTTCTTCTGGCCTCCCGACAGCTGCGCTTCTTCAGTTTGCGTGTGTGGCAGCTGTGTTTTGACAGTGGCCAGGATGTGAGAGGAGGGGTGTGTTTTCTCATTGGTTCTTGGCCTGTCAGCACCACAGATGTTCTGACGGATCTGTGCTTGTCCTCTTAGCTTCATGCCCTCACCGCCGGACTTAAGGCTTTCACCTCCTGGACGGCAAACACTGGCATTGAAGCATGTCGGATGGCTTGTGGTGGGCATGGCTATTCTCATTGCAGTGGTCTTCCAAATATTTATGTCAATTTCACCCCAACCTGTACCTTTGAGGGAGAAAACACTGTCATGATGCTACAGACGGCTAGGTGAGAATCAAATTCGTGATTTCTCTCATCTGTTCATAAGAATGTTCTAGTATTTTTCCTAGGTTCTTGTTCCCATGTTTTCTTTTCACCATATATGTGTATATGTTCCTGAAGGTATAATTTTGCCTTCCATACTGACTCACTGTGCTAGAGAGTGTGAAGCACCTGTTACATCATTTGAAGTCATGTCAAGAGTAGAGTTACTGGGCTGCGCACAATGTCTCACACCTGTAATCCCAGCACTTTGAGAGGCCGAGGCAGGCGGATCACTTGAGGTCAGGAGTTCGAGACCAGACTGACCAACATGGTGAAGCCCTATCTCTACTAAAAAACACAAAAATTAGCCGGGCATGGTAGTGCATGCCTGTAATCTCAGCTACTTGGGAGGCTGAAGCTGAAGAATCGCTTGAACCCGGGAGACGGAGGTTGCAGTGAGCCATGATCGGGCCATTGCACTCCAGCCTAGGCAGCAAGAACGAAACTCCATCTCAAAAAAAAATAAAAAAATAGTGGAGTTACTAAAAGTATGTTTACTGGTGATTTTTAGGTTCCTGATGAAAAGTTACGACCAGGTGCACTCAGGAAAGTTGGTGTGTGGCATGGTGTCCTATTTGAACGACCTGCCCAGTCAGCGCATCCAGCCACAGCAGGTAGCAGTCTGGCCAACCATGGTGGACATCAACAGCCCCGACGGCCTAACGGAAGCATATAAACTCCGTGCAGCCAGGTGAGCTTGCCCTCAGGAGCTAGAGTATGCAGCAGTGGGGCCGGGGCCCTAAGAGGTGACAAGAAGGCATCTGTCATCTGTCTGATGACTTGATCATTTCCTCAGACCTCCAATCTGTGTCTTAACAGATTAGTAGAAATTGCTGCAAAAAACCTTCAAACAGAGGTGATTCACAGAAAAAGCAAGGAGGTAGCATGGAACCTAACTTCTGTTGACCTGGTTCGAGCAAGTGAGGTCAGTGGTAGTTCTTTTTCTTTTTCTCTGCCCCCCAGCATCCTGCCTTTTCTAGGGCAGAAACCCTAGTCACTGTGCATTGAACCTTTTTCCATTCTCAAACTCTGGTGTTTTCTTTCTATCTTAGGCACATTGCCACTATGTGGTAGTTAAGCTCTTTTCAGAAAAACTCCTCAAAATCCAAGATAAAGCCATTCAGGCTGTCTTAAGGAATTTATGTCTGTTGTATTCTCTGTATGGAATCAGTCAGAATACAGGGGATTTTCTTCAGGTCAGTATTTTCTAAGTTTTTTTATTGTTTGTTGTTGTTGTTGTTGTTGTTGTTTTTGAGACAGAATCTTGCTGTTACCCACACTGGAGTGCAATGGTGTGAGCTCAGCTCACTGCAACCTCTGCCTCCCGGATTCAAGCGATTCTCCTGCCTCAGCCTCCCAAGCAGCAGGGACTACTACCATCACGCCCGGCTAATTTTTTGTATCTTTAGTAAAGACGGGGTTTCACCATATTAGCCAGGATGGTCTTGATCTCCTGATCTTGTGATCCACCCACCGAAGCCTCTCAAAGTGCTGGGATTACAAGCATGAGTGAGCCACCACACCCAGCCTTGTTGTTTTAAGAAAAATAGGCTGGGCATGGTGGCTCACACCTGTAATCCAAGCATTTTGGAGGCCAAGGCGGGTGGATCACCTGAGGTCGGGCGTTCAAGACCAGCCTGACCAACATGGTAAAACCCCATCTTAAAAAAANAACTTATCACTTTGGCCCAGCGCGGTGGCTCACGCCTATAATCCCAGCACTTTGGGAGGCCGAGGCGGGTAGATCACGAGGTCAAGAGATCGAGACCATCCTGATCAACACGGTGAAACCCCGTCTCTACTAAAAATACAAAAAATCAGCTGGGCATGGTAGCACGTGCCTGTAATCCCAGCTACTCAGGAGGCTGAGGCAGGAGAATTGCCTGAACCCAGGAGACGGAGGTTGCGGTGAGCCGAGATTGCGCCATTGCACTCCAGCCTGGGTAACAAGAGCAAAACTCTGTCCCAATTAAAAAAAAAAAGAGAAAAAGAAAAATAATTGTTGGCCTGGCGCAGTGGCTCACTCATGCCTATAATCCCAGCACTTTGGGAGCCCAGGGCGGGTGCATTGATCACTTGAGGTCAGGAATTCAAGAACGGCCTGACCAACATGGTGAAATCCCATCTCTACTAAAAATATAAAAATTAGCTGGTTATGGTGGCGTACACCTGTAATCTCAGCTATGAGGGAGGCTGAGGCACAAGAATCATTTGAACTGTGGAGGCAGAGGTTGCAGTGAGCCAAGATGGCACCACTGTACTCCAGCCTGGGTGACAGAGTAAGACTCTGTCTCAAAAAACAGAAAGATAAAAGAAAAATAATTATTGTTTGCTTTATAGCTGTATATGCATATAATTATGTCTGTCTATATATATGTGTGTTTTATTTACTTATTGTGGTCTCTTTTAGGGGAGCATTATGACAGAGTCTCAGATTACCCAAGTAAACCAGCGTGTAAAGGAGTTACTCACTCTGATTCGCTCAGATGCTGTTGCTTTGGTTGATGCATTTGATTTTCAGGATGTGACACTTGGCTCTGTGCTTGGCCGCTATGATGGGAATGTGTATGAAAATTTGTTTGAGTGGGCTAAGAACTCCCCACTGAACAAAGCAGAGGTAAAATCCAATATCTTTGCACCTTTTTTAAAGTCTTCACTTTAATATTGAGGCAAGAAAGGCCTCTGGAAAGAAATTTATCTGTGAAAGCTTTGAAAGCACTGTGGCCACTTCTGACAGTCACTTTATTTGAGCAACAGGCTCAGAAAGGATCTGGGTTAGTCCCACAGTAACCAGGGTCTTAATCAATTTCAATTTTTGTTAACAAATTGAACATTAAAAAATATATACAAGCCGGGTGTGTTGGCTCACGCCTATAATCCCAGCACTTTGGGAGGCCAAGGTGTGCGGATCACTCTAGGTCAGGAGTTTGAGACTAGCCTGGCCAAAATGGTGAAACCCCTGTCTCTACTAAAATATAAGAAATCGCCAGGTAGGCCGGGCGCGGTGGCTCAAGCCTGTAATCCCAGCACTTTGGGAGGCCGAGGCGGGTGGATCACGAGGTCAAGAGATCGAGACCATCCTGGTCAACATGGTGAAACCCCGT
>NW_016107408.1:6089603-6090939 GCF_001604975.1 Cebus imitator | reverse complement strand
AAAAAAAAGGGTATATTATTTAACATGGGAAACTCTTTATCAGTAGTTCCTCTCTCTCCCTTCCCTACAGGTCCATGAATCTTACTACAAGCACCTGAAGTCACTGCAGTCCAAGCTCTGAAGTGGCACAAGGACAAGTTGAATCTGCTCCAGGAAATACTTGTGTGCAACTCAAATCTGTGTGGAATCTTTTTCGAATTCAAATAGCTATAGAGCAAATGATAAATTGACCCCTTTTTATAAATGACGGGGAAAAAAATGAACAGATTTCAGAGATTAAATGAAAAACAGATATTTTAAGTGCAATTAACACTGAAAGAGACCTGTTAAGGATTCAGAAAAAGCTTAAGAAATGCGATATTACTTCCTTTTATAATGCTGCTGATCCCAATAGACTATGACTTTTGATAATTAGCAGAATTTAACTACTAAGTAGTTAATTATTTTCACATTTTAATTGCTAATCACTGGCTCTATAAGGGTTTTTAAGCAAAGGTGTTTTTTGAAGTGGTATAAAACCCTTCCAAGCTTTCCTGCTCAGTGTCCTATCAGACTTAACCATGGGGGCCTGGCTTAAAAGCAGGGTTGAAGAAAAGGGACTAGGGGAAGGAAACTAATTGGAAAACTTAATGTGAATGAGTTCGTGCTTGGCGCAGTCTCTGCCTGCTTGCTCTCCTTTGCTGATGGATTGTGTTTATCAAACTATTCATGCTAGCGTTTCTCCAACAAGAGGACTTCTTTAGCATGGGCCTACCATTGTCTTGTGTAATTAGTAATTTTCCATTTGAAGGATCAATAAATTGTCACAGGAGTAGGAAGCGTAGGGAGAGCTCTCAGCTGTGGCACTGCTGTAACAGTGGTGACCGTATTAACTGGATTTTCTGGGACAATCAGATATCAAATATTCTGTCATCTTGGCATAAGCCATTAAAAGCTTGGAGGTTACCGTATTTGGCATTAAAAAGAAAATGTCACTTAGGTCACCTCACTCGAAAAAGTAGCACAGAAAAACCCCTCGACACAAACCATGTGTTCTGATTTTTGGTTCAGAAAACATAATAATTGAAACTATTGGTTTTTGTTTTTGTTTTTTTAAACAACTGAGGAAAAACAAAACCAAAAAACTATAGTTAGAAGATAAATGGAAGTTCCATAGCTTCTAGTTCTTATATGTATGGCTTTGTTTTCAGTATATTTCTAGGAGCTTCATCTGAACTGCTACATTGTCCTTTCAGTTGAAACCTAATTTACACAATCATTCTCTATTTAAAGGCTAAATACATACTTCTTATTTTTTTCTTAAAATCAATGTAAGTTACTTTTTTTTTTTTTTTTT
>NW_016107408.1:6084694-6089587 GCF_001604975.1 Cebus imitator | reverse complement strand
TAATGTGTGTCATATGCCTCATGAAACAGCTGTTCTAGAACCAGTCCTAAGAATATGGTATAATTCCATGGAAACATAATTCTTATCTTGGGACCTGACATAAAATCTATCCTGGAGAACTGGTAATAAGAGACTTTTAGGTTACAGCAGAAATGCTGCATGTTGACAGAAGCCTTAATCTTTCCACTGGGAGAACTAATTGATAATTGTGTTAAGATTGAAGATTAAACCTGTGTTAATCTCATGTGAGTCTGTCTTGACAGTAGTTCAGATTCTGGGAAATGATAGAAAGTAAACTTAAATGGCTTAATACTGACCTGCTAGATGTAGAATTGTTTCAAAATTCGTGTTGAAATACCTTACTCACAGATGACTATCTGGGCAGGATCTGAGGGTGGTTGAAATGACACCCACCTAATCCAGATGCATAGATGGACTGTCTTAGCAGGTTTGAGGAGCTCATAGACACTACAGAGCCCCCTTTGACCCAGTACCTCAAGTTTTATTTAAAATCTAAACCTGACATTTGATGCTATTTTTATTAATATTTGGAATGTTCTGTCTTGAACCTTATTCAGTATAATCAAAGAATAAAGATATAGTAAACTTCACTGATTTGTGCTATTAAGAGAGAGAAAGTATGCCACACAATTAAACATAGGTTTAAATTATGAAGAAATGTAAAATATAGGTTAATTAGATTTCAGTAACACTAAGAACAAAAAAGAACGCAGTGGAACCTGCCGGAGCAGATAGCTGTAAATCAGCATAATTCCTGTTGTATGTAGCAGTAGTTGTGAGTGGCTCCAGTCATTTTAGGAGTCCTTGGAAATACCTGGTACACATTTGTTGGCTGCACCTTAAAGGAAGTGGCAGGTCCAGCTTGTTCTCTCTACCACACCAGACTGCCGCTGACAAGTTTGGGTCCGTTGGATTCAAAATTTTGTGAACCATTTTCACAAATACAAAGATAGATTGTAACCTTATCTTCTCCAAAATTACTGAGTAGAATTTTTATTTTTTATTTTTATCTTTTTGAGATGGGATATCACCCTGTCGCCCAGACTGGAGTGCAGTGGTGGAATCTTGGCTCATGGTGACCTTTGCCTCCCGGGTTCAAGTGGTCCTTCCACCTCAGTCTAATGAGTAACTGGGACCACAGGCACGTGCCACCACACCCGGCTAATTTGTTCTTTTTTTGGTGGCGGGGAGGGGGGGCGGGGGTGGAAGGCCCGCTCTTTTCCCCAGGCTGGAGTGCAGTGACGTGATCGTGGCTCACTGCAACCTCCTCCTCCTGGGTTCAAGCGATTCTCCTGCCTCAGCCTCTAGAGTAGCTGGGAATACGGTATTTTTAGTAGAGAGGGGCTTTCACCATGTTGGCCAGACTGGTCTCGAACTCCCGACCTGGTGATCTGCTCACCTTGGCCGCCCAAAGTGCTAGAATTACAGGTGTGAGCCATTGTGTTGGGCCAATTTGTTCTTTTTTTGTAGAGATGGGGTTTTACCATGTTGCCCAGGTTGGTCTCAGACTCTGGGCTCAAGCGATCATCCTGCCTCAGCCTCCCAAAGTGCTAAGATTACAGGTGTGAGCCATAGCATCTTGCCCAGAGTGAGTAGAATTAATGAGATTTTTGTGTGTGTGTGTTAGATGATATTGATTTAAGCCTTTTTTGAAAAAAAGTACTCTCAACAGAATACAAAACTGAAAATTTGAGGTTTAATAGAGATGTGTTGGCTCTCTGCAATGAACTCTTGCTCAAGTGTCTAGAGTTCTACTTTATGCTTCGTATTTATGAATACGAATGAGATCATTTTTAGTGACCTCAAAGCAGAGTTGTTGTTATTGTCTTTAGATTATCTTATTATCAATAAGGTAATCAGCTTATCTTCAGAACATTACAACATTCACTGTGTTCATATGCTGTTATTACAAGAAGTCACCACTTGTAATTTCAGATTACATATACCTAAAGGCATTTTACAGTTCCTAAAGTTAACATGTTAGATCTTTTTTTTCCACCCCATGAAGGTCTCACTCTTATCCAGGCTGCAGGGCAGTGGTGTGATTGTAGCACACTGTGGTCACCAACTCTTGGGCTCAAGTGATCCTCCTGCCTCGGCCTCTGAGAAGCTGGGATTACAGGTGCGCACCACCACACCTGGCTAATTTTTAATTTTTTTATATTTTGGAGATAGGGTCTGGCTATGTTTCCTTGGGCTGGTCTTGAACTCCTGGTCTCAGGTGATCCTCCCCGCTTGGGCCTCCCAAAGGATTGGGATTACAGGAGTGAGCTACCGCGCTGGGCCAACATGTTACGTCTTTTGTTGTTGTTGAGACGGAATCTCACTTTTGCCCAGGCAGGAGTGCAATGGCGCAATTTCGGCTCACTGCAACATTCACCTCCCAGGTTCAAGCAATTCTCCCACCTCAACCTCCTGAGTAGCTGACATTACAGGCACCCACCATCACGCCCAGCTAATTTTTGTATTTTAAGCACAGATGGGGTTTCACCATGTTGGCCAGGTGATCTGCAATCCCCCCCACCCCAAACAAAGTGCTGGGATTACAGGCGTGAGCCACCACACCCAGCCAACATGTTACATCTTAATTCTTGGATTTTCTTCACTGCAGGACTTTGGGTGGAGAAATAAAACTCTCCAAATGCATAATCCTGGAGATCCCTGTGAATCAATAATTATTTAGACAACTTCAGCTTGGCTTAAAATCCCTCCTCTCCCTTTTCTGAGTTCTTCATCCATCTTATTAGAAAGGAAGTGAATTAGATGTAGGTGGTCCGTAACATTTGCACATCCTTTATACGTGTAGAGGATATGCCTGGGATATATAGGTTGCCTTCAAGCAGTAGCTGCTACTACAGCTAGAGAGAGGAGGAGTGATGTTTTTGATCATTTTCATGAAATAATGCAGGGAAGTCATTTCTGCTGTTTATTTACTACTGCATTCTTGGAGGAGTAGAAGAAGTGACGCCGTAATTTACTAAAATGACTTTTTATTTTAAAATACTGATGATGGGGGTTGGGCGCGGTGGCTCATGCCCGTAATCCTAGCACTTTGGGAGGCCAACACGGGCAGATCACGAGGTCAAGAGATCTAGACCATCCTGGCCAACTTGGTGAAACCTCGTCTCTACTAAAAATTTAAAAATCAGCTGGCTGTGGTGGTGGGCACCCGTAGTCCCATCTACTCAGGAGGCTGAGGCGGGAGAATCGCTTGAACCTGGGAGGCAGAGGTTGCCATGAGCCAAGATCACGCCATTGCACTCCAGCCTGGGCAACAGAGTGAGACTCTGTCTCAAAAAATTAAAAAAAAAAAACAACTGATGATGGGGTTTTGCTTTTAACTGTACACACTTAACAGATTTTCCAGTACCTATTCCTGTGATCCATGATAGTAAACATAGAAACACATAAGGAACATTGTTGGAGTTGCCAGACGTTAGCTGTTGCATATGTGCACATTCCTAGATTCTAGGGTGTTTTTGCCTTTAAATGGGTCATTGGTTGTCTTGGGAAGATCATGGAAAATTGGGGATTTTTTAAGAATTATGAATCAAAATACGTTTTGAATGTTTCTTAAGATTATATTTTATGTAGTAGATGTGTGATTTCCACCTTCCACATTCAGACTGCTGACTACACCTCATAAATGCCTTTTTATTTCCAATTGCTATGGATTCAACTAAATGTATCCCTTGGGAGCGGATCATTACTTTGCTACCTTTTTCCCTCTTTGCTGTTGTGTGAGTTTGGTTCATACCTGAGAAGATGCATTTAGTATGTGTTGTTACCCAGCCCTGGCTTGATGGTGTCCTGTGGGTGTAGGGGTAGGAGGACGAGGGGCATCTGGCCAGAGCTGTGAATGGATCACAATTGGCCAGCGGGTGACCTGCCACCACTGCGGGTAAGCCAAACTGCAAACCGTTCTTTCCTCTGTGAAATTGAATAACACTTAATAAAATCCATAATTAGCACATACTAGACAAAATGTGACGTATCTTTTTGTGGGGGGACAGCATTGGGGTTCATTCTGGCTATACAGCTTTGATTGGATTATTAAACAGGAAGGTCAGACACTTTTTGGGGTGTGGAATAAACACGGATGAATTTGTGGATTCACTTGTCACCCTTTCAATATCAACACATTTCTCACGCCTCCGCGCCGGCCACGTGTCAGCCATCAGAAGAGGGCAGGAGGAACTTTGAAGTGTTGCCGGCAGTCACTAAGAGGGCCTTTGATCCTAGCGCCCTCTTCCGGGAGAGGCGTTGGGGCAGCTCCTAGCAACATGCTCGCCGCCGGCAGGAGGCCCGGCCCGGCGAACGTTCTCGCGGGGCTCCCTGGGTGCTGTAGTTCCTCACGGTGTCCCCGCCTCCTCGGTGCGGGAGGGTAACCGGACCGCCGACTACAACTCCCAGGGTGGCTCGGGTCCGCCTTTTCACGGGAGGCCGGATGGCTGGGGGCGGCTGTAGCGGCCGGAAGCCGGAGGCCTAGTCTGGCTGGCCTGGGCGATCTGAATGGATCCGGGGCTGGCGCTGGTCCCAGCGTCCGCGCTTCCCGGGGCACAGCGCGTAACGGGAGGCTTCCGGGGCTGGGAGCGTTACAGGCTGCTCTGGGGGGCCAGATAGGTCGAGCGCTCAGAAGGGTGACGCATTGAGGGGCGCGGAGTTTCGGGACGGAGGGGTGACGCCGGGGAAGGCATTTGCTTAGGGGTGGTCTCGGGATCTGTAAACACCTGGTGCTCCTCTGTAGTCCCAGCTACTGGGGACGCTGAGGCAGGAGCATCACTTGAACCCGGGAGGCAAAGGTGGTGGTGAGCCGAGATCGCGCCACCACGCTCCAGCCTGGGCAACAAAGCGAGACTCCGTCTCAAAAAA
>NW_016107408.1:6074877-6084666 GCF_001604975.1 Cebus imitator | reverse complement strand
AAAAAAAAAAAAAAAAAAAAAAGAAAGAAAACACAAGGATTCGGGGTGGGCTCTGTAGGTAAGCCCAGTTAACCTTTGCATTCCAATAACAGGACAGGCCAACACCTGGGACATAAAGATGACCCCTCTGACTCATTTCTGCCAAGACATCCTGTAGGTGGGTTTTGGTAAAGCAGAGGAGTGGGAGGAAGAGAGCTAATTCTGAGGAAAACTATTCTCAGTGGGTCATATTTACTGCCTATGTAAAGGGAAATATTTCTACCGTCAGTGAAAATCGTGTTGCTGGACGTGGTGGCTCACACCTGTAATCCCAGCACTTTGGGAGACCAATGCAGGAGGAATGCTTGAGTCCCAGAGTTCAATTCCAGCCTGGGTAATACAGTGAGAACCTGTCTCTAAAAACAATTTTTAAAAAAGAAAAAGAGTATCATGGCAAAGAGTAACCAGAGCTCACACCTGCTTTTGTGCTAAATGCTGCCTAGAAAGTAGTCATGGGTGTTGCCTGGGAAAGGGCTCCAGTCTTGGAGCCAGGCACCCACCTCCTTTCTGAAATGAGTACTTGCCGCTTGCCACATCGGCTTTCAGGGTAAGGGATGATGGCCACTGCCCTTTGTTCAAATAATCGCAAAGCCTCAGAAAGCCGGGTAACTTACCCTGAGCACTTTTTTTTTTTTTCAGACGGAGTCTCGCTCTGCCGCCAAGCTGGAGTGCAGTGGCACGATCTTGGTGCACTGCAACCTCTGCCTCCCGGGTTCAAGCGATTCTCCTGCCTTAGCTTCCCAAATAGCTGGAACTACAGGCGTGCACCACAGTGTCCAGCTAATTTTTGTATTTTTAGTAAAGATGGAGTTTCACCATGTTGGCCACGATGGTCTCCATCTTTTGACCTCATGATCCACCTGCCTCGGCCTCCCAAAGTGCTGGGATTACAGGCATAAGCCACCATGCTCAGCCTTACAGCACTTTTTTTTTTTTAAGATAGAGTCTCTTTCTGTTGCCCAGGCTGGAGTGCAGTGCCACGATATCAGCTCACTGCAACCTGCACCTCCTGGGTTCAAACAATTCTCATGCCTGAGCCTCCTGAGTAGCTGGGATTACAGGTGCACATCACCGCACCCAGCTAATTTTTGTATTTTTAAAAGAGATGGGGTTTCACCATGTTGACCAGACTAGTCTCAAACTCCTGACCTCAGGTGATCCACCTGCCTTGGCCTCCCAGAGTGCTGGGATTACAGGTGTGAGCTACTGCACCAGGCCTGGAATTTTTAATTTATGGAAATAGGCTTTACCTCTTGAATGGGCAAAGTAAGAAGAGCTTTGACAACCTTTGGATTCAGATTCATGTTGTGTTGAAGCTACATTTTTTTTTTAAGATGGAGTCTCACTCTGTCCTCTATTGCCTAGGCCGGAGTGCAATGGCGTGATATTGGCTCACTGCAACCTCTGCCTGGTGGGTTCAAGCGATTCTCCTGCTTCAGCCTCCTGAGTACCTGGGATTACAGGCGCTTGCCACCACGCCTGGCTAATTTTTTGTATTTTTAGTAGAGATGGGGTTTCACCATGTTGGCCAGGTTGATCACAAACTCCTGAGCTCAGGTGATCCACCTGCCTTGGCCTACCAGAGTGCTGGGATTATGGGCATGAGCCACCTCACCCAGGCTCTTTTTTTTTTTGAGATGGAGTTCCACTCTGTCACCTAGTCTGGAGTGCAATGGCATGGTCTTGGCTCACTGCAACGTCCACCTCCCAGGTTCAAGCGAGTCTCATGCCTCAGCCTCCCAAGTAGCTGGGGTTATAGATGTGTGCCATCACACCTGGCTAATTTTTGTATTTTTAGTAGAGATGAGGTTTCACCATGTTGGCCAGGCTGGTCTCGAACTCCTGACCTCAGGTGATCTGTCCACCTCAGCCTCTGAAAGTGCTGGGATTACAGATTGCAGGTGTGAGCCACAGCATCCGGCCAAAACTACATCATTTTTTTTTTTTAGATGGGGTCTCACTCTGTTGCCGAGGCTGGAGTGCAATGGCATGATCTTGGCTCACTGCAACCTCCGCCTCCCAGATTCAAGCGATTCTCCTGCCTCAGCCTTCCAAGTAGCTGGGATTACAGGCGTGCACCACTATGCCCTGCTAATTTTTGAATTTTTAGTATAGACGGGGTTTCACCATGTTGGTCAGGCTGGTCTCAAACTCCTGACCTCGTGATCTGCCCACCTCAGCCTGCCAAAGTGCTGGGATTACAGGTGTGAGCCACCATGCCTGGCCAAAGCTACATCATTTTTAAGCAATCACTTTCATTTTCTTCATTAGGAAGCATGAGCCTGATTTGGGTAGAATCCTGATGAACTGGCCAGTGCTGTAAAGGAGCTTCGATCAACCCCGAGAGCCTTGAGATGGTAGGCAGAGTTCAGAGTAAGATGCATGGAAATTCGAACATGCCCCATTCTGCATCTGCAAAGATCTTGACTGCATGCAGCACTTTGGGGACTGGGCGGCAAGGACCAGGATGGAGACCCTGGAGAAGACTGACAGGCGGTGGCATTGATACCTAACTGTGATGAGTAAGGTGGCTTCTGAGCTTCTGAGCATCCAGCTGGAAGTAGGGGTTTTTTTTGTTTTGTTTTTTGAGACAGAGTTTCACTCTTTTGCCCAGGCTGGAGTGCAATGGTGCAATCTTGGCTCACTGCAACCTCTTCCTCCTGGGTTCAAGCAGTTCTCCTACCTCAGCCTCCCCAGTAGCTGGGATTACAGGAATGCACTACCACACCTGTCTAATTTTTTGTGTTTTTAATAAAGACAAGGTTTCTCCATTTTGGTCAGGCTGGTCTTGAACTCCCAACCTCAGGTGATCCGCCCACCTTGGCCTACCAAAGTACTGTGATTACAGGCGTGAGCCACTGTGCCTGGCCTGGAAGCAATTTTAAGTGTCTGTTCCTGGTTATTGAGGAGTCAGAATAGAAGACATTTCCAGTCACATGAATCTCGGTTGGGAGGGTTTGCATGTCGTGCCTGGAAAAGAAGTGACTTCTGCCCACCCATTGGCACCCATCACTGGTTAGTGGGGCTGTGTCCATGCTCTGAATGAGTCTGTTCTCAGAAACTCTAGGAACGCATAAAGGACTTGCATCTACAAATGCCACTGGTGCCCCTGCCTCTGGTGACTTGACAAGACAATGCAATTCATTCTGCATTTCCAGTTTCCACCTGTGTTCACTGTTTACTTATGTTGATGTGATTTGTTTATCCCATTTTAGGCGCCAAAAACCAAGAAGGGATGGAAAGGTGAGTGGAGAGATGGAATATTACTCTTATGCCAAATATAGGCCTTTTCCCCGGAACAATGAGATGTGTGTTTTATTTAAATGTTTTTGATGAGAGTTTTGCTGTTTTTCCCATTATTCCATTGGCTGCCTTGGTCTTCCTTATGCTGCCTCACTGGTCCTCAGAGAAGTCTGGAAAAAATCCTCCTTGGGCTCTGTATCCAGAAATACGTGGTTGGGATTCAGGGTGGGAAAGCTGGGTGGGAAAACAAATTCGATATTCGCACTTAGGTTCCCCCACATGCCTCCCTCAGAAAGTGGCCATTGATGGGGACATCCAGACCAGTTCTGGGGGGTCTTTGATGGAAGGGTACAAAGAGCCTGCTTGTCTGAAAGTAGCTTCCCTGTGCCTAGAAATCTGGGGAACTTTTCCCAAAGAGTCGCACTGGGCCGTATTCAGAGCCTAGAAGGCTGATCGTTGACCAGTGTGCTGTGGTAGGCAGGTAGAATACGGGTTCTGCTGAAAATCTGCACCATCATCCTGTTAGTTACTTTATTTCATTTTATTTTTTTGAGACAGAGTCTCGTTCTTGTCACCCAAGCTAGAGTACAGTGGTACGATCTTGGCTCACTGCAGTCTCCGCCTCCCAGGTTCAAGAGATTCTCCTGCCTCAGCCTCCCGAGTAGCTGGGCTTACAGGCCCAAATGCCACCACGTCCAGCTAATTTTTGTATATTTACTGGACATTAGGTTTCACCATGTTGGCCAGGCTGGTCTTGAACTCCTGACCTCATGATCTGTCCACCTCAGCCTCCCAAAGTGCTGAGATTACAGGCGTGAACCACTGTGCCCAGCTGAGATAGTTATTTTAAATTTCTGCCTCCGGATGTTTCAACAAGACAGTATGGCTTGTGCTAGAGACTTAGAAAACATCTCGTGGCCAATGAGAGGAGAGCTAAGCCTAGGTCCCAACATCTGAAAGCCCTGAGGCCTTCTAGCAAGCCTCGAGCCTTGAGGTTTTTAAGGGCCAGTCTTCTTTCCTCCTGAAGTCATGACTCCCTTTTCTGTTCCAGGCTCCATTGATGATTTACTTGATGACCTTCTAGGGGATGATAGTAAGTGCCCCTTTCCCAGAATCCCCTAATTTAGCCTGCCATTGCTGCTGCTTTTTTTTTTTTCTCACTGTGTTGCCCAGGCTGGTCCCAAGCTTCTGGGCTCAATCGATCCTCCTGCCTCATGAACCAGAGTACTGGGATTACAGGCATGAGCTACTACACCCAGCCTTTTTTAAAAATTGAGATAGAATTTACATAGCATAAAGTCTACTCCTGTAAAGTATACAACTTAGTGGTTTTAGAATCTTCACAAAGATGTACAACCATCACAACTACCTAATTCCAGAACACTTCCATCACCCCATAAAGAAACCCCATACCCATTAGTAGTCAATTTCATTCTCTCCTCCCTCCAACCTTAGGCAACCACTTTTTTTTTTTTTGAGACAGAGTCTCACTCTGTCTCCCAGGCTGGAGTGCAGTGGCCCAATCTCTGCTCACTGCAGCCTTTGCCTCCTGGGTTCAAGCGATTCTCATGCCTCGGGTTCCAAAGTAGCTGGGACTACAGGCACACACCACCACACCCAGCTAATTTTTGTATTTTTTGTAGAGACGGGGTTTCACCATGTTGGCCAGGCTGGTCTCGAACTTCTGGCCTCAGACACCTGCCTCAGCCTCCCAAAGTTTTGGGATTACAGGCATGAGCCACCATGCCTGGCACACTTAGCTTCTCTGATGTAGCATAATATTTTCCATGTTTATCCACTCTGTAGCATGAATCAGTACAACTTTTTTTTTACGGCTAAATAATGTTCCATTGGGTGGATAAATCACATTTTGTTTAGCTGTTCATCAGTTGATGGATATCTGAGTTATTTCCACATTTGGGCTGTTAGGAATACTGCTGTTATGAACGTTTGTATACTCATTTTTGGGTAGACATGTGTTTTCAGTTCTTGTGGAATTCCTGGACCATATGGTAACTGTAGGTTTAACCTTTTGAGGAGGCTGCTTTTTCACAGCAGCTGTGCAGTTTTATATCCCACCAGCAGTGTAAGAGGGGTCCAGTTTCTCTACATCCTTGCTAATAATTATTTTTCTTCTTTTGATTATTGCCATCCTAGAGGGTATAAAGTGGGTATCTCATTGTAGTTTTGATGTGTATTTCCCTAATGATGGATGATGTTCAGCATCTTTTCATGTGCTTCTTGGCCATGTGTATATCTTCTTTGGAGAAATGTCTGTTCAGATCCTTTGCCCCTTTTAATTGGGTTGTCTTTTTATCGTTGAGTTGTAAGAGTTCCTTGTATATTCTGGATGCTAATCCATATTATTTGTGTTCATATTGGTCTGTTAAGGAGCATGGCTTCTTGGTCATGCAAAGCTCACCAGGGACAGAGAGGCTTAGGTTAGGTTTCCCCCACATGGCCCTAGAGAACCCGCAAACTCCAGCCTACAGTTTGGGCTGTGGAAAAGCAGTTGTTCCTCCTGCATTTTCTTGGGGTGCAGTTGGGTTGGGCTCTTCATTTGGTATTCGGCATTTAGGGTTGACCTCCTCCTTGGAAATGTTCTGCCCTCCCTCCCATTGAGGTTTTCCAAGGGGTGACATTGGGACCTGCTTACGGGGGCAGTTTCCTTCCTCCTAACACAGAGACAGCTTGGGGAGGGAGTTTGCAAGCCTTTGCATCTTGACTCCAGGTCCCTTTAGCCGAATGACACGTTTTCTCTTTTCTTTTTTTCCAGTGACACTACCTGAGAAGCCTGTTAAACTAGCTTCACGTGCCAGAGACACCACAGGTGTATCTCAGATGTTCCCTTCTTCAAAGGCTAGAACAAAGTAAGGGCGGGGTCGGCCTGGGTATCCGTAACCTACTTTAGTCTAAATGCTCTTTGCCCCTCCACCCCCCACTTTCTACTAGGCATCTGCTTGCCCTTTTTTTTTGAGAGTCTCCGTAGCCCAGGCTGGAGTGCAGTGGCACAACCATAGCTTGCCCCAGGCTTGACCTCTTGGGCATCAATCCCCCGACTTCAGCCTCCTGAGTAGCTGGGCCTACAGGTACATGCACCACCACACCCAGCTAATCTTTTTTTTTTTTTTTTTTTTTTTGAGACGGAGTCTCGCTCTGTTACTCAGGCTGGAGTGCAGTGGCGCAATCTCAGCTCACTGCAACCTCTGCCTCCCAGGTTCCAGCAGTTCTGCCTCAGCCTCCCGAGTAGCTGGGATTACAGGCACACACCACCGTGCCTGGCTAATTTGTTATTGGTAGAGACGGGGTTTCACCATGTTGGCCAGCCTGGTCTCGAACTCCTGACCTCAGGTGATCCACCCGCCTCGGACTCCCAGTGTGCTGGGATTACAGATGTGAGCCACTGCACCTGGCCAGCTCCTGCTTTTATTGAAGGAGCCTGGGGAAGTTAAAGAGAACTGCACAGGTCAGCAGTCCTGGCTTCTGTCCTACATCTGTTACTTATTGTATGACCTTGGGCAGTTTCTGAACTTCTCTGAGAACTAATTTTCTTATCCTCACAATTAAAGCATTAGCTTAGATCAGTGATTTTCAAATTGTGTTTGTTCTACGGTTTACCTGGCAGATAAGCGATAGGGAAGAGGTTTGTGGCCCTCCTCCCTCATGTGATCTGGAGCGGTTGTTTTTCTCTCTTACATATTGTTTTTGTTTTGTTTTACTTTATTTTATTTTTTGAAATGAAATCTTGCTCTGAAGTGCAGTGGCGTGATGTCGGCTCATTGTAGCCTCTACCTCCCGGGTTCAATTGATTCCCCTGCCTCAGCCTCCCGAGTAGCTGGGATTTCAGGTGCCTGCCACAACACCTGGCTAATTTTTGTATTTTTAGTAGAGACAGGGTTTTACCATGTTGGCCAGATTGGTCTCGAACTTCTGACCTCAAGTGATCTGCCTGCCTCAGCCTCCCAAACTGCTGGGATTACAGGCATGAGCCACCATGCCCAGCCCTTTACATATTATTTTTAACAATTTGTTTTTAAAGCAGTTCTACTGCTTTAACAAAGTGGAAAATCACAGCATCAGGTGGCCTGTGACGTTCCTTTTAGCACCTCTGTTCTCCAGAGAAATCTATCAGAGTTTCCTTGGACTTTCTAAGTCACTCTTCCCCTTTTTAGAGTCATCCAGTGCCCTGGGATGCAGGCAGGGGCTGATGCCTCCTCTTTGCAGGTCCTTCTTGGGAGATGGTGTCTTCAGCCCTGTGGCAGGCCTGGAAGAAGCTGATGCTGAGGTAAGCCTGGCCATTCCCCACTTCTCCACCTCTCTACTTATCCCCAGAAACAATGAGATGGGTGTCATGGCCAACAGGCTGCCCACAAAGGGTTTAGAAAGCCCTGCAAAGTCACTGTTCTTAAAGCAAAATAATGCCCCAGGGGCTGCCGAGTGAACCCAAAGCAGCATCCTCTTTTTTTTTTGAGATGGAATCTTGCTGTGTCACCCAGGTTGGTGTGCAGTGGTGTGATCTCAGCTCACTGCAACCTCCGCCTCCCGGGTTCAAGCAATTCCCCTTCCTCAGCCTCCCAAGTAGCTGGGATTACAGGTGTGTGCCACCACGCCCTGCTAATTATTTTGCATTTTTAGAAGAGATGGAGTTTTACCATGTTGGTCAGGCTGGTCTCGAACTCCTGACCTCGTGATCCACCCGACTCAGCCTCCCAAAGTGCTGGGATTACAGGCATGAGCCACCATGCCCAGCCTGCATTCTTTTTCCTGTAGTAAGATGAGTGGAAAGGAGAGCTCCCTGAAACTGTTAGAGTCTTAGACGTTGCTCCTTTCCCATAATAAACTCCATAGCTGTCCATTGGCATGGGTGGGAAGGAGCAGAATTCCAGTCCTGGATGAAAGGGTGGGAGGAGCAGGAAGGGCAGTGCTTTTGGAGTCTCTACAACCAGGCAGGTTTGGCTTCAAACAACTGCCAATCCCAAGCGAGTGGAACAAAGCCACCCTCCTGCGTGAGCTCCGTTGGCCAAGGTCTGCTCCTGCTGCGCCATATGCCCTAACAGCAGCAAGGGGCCAAGGCCCTGAGTTTTAATGGGCCTTGACTAGTGTGCCTCCTTGTCTGTGTCCTCACCCTCCTTGTGGACTTAGGTTTCAGGTGTCTCAGAGGCAGACCCACAGGCTCTGCTCCAGGCCATGAAGGTAAGGAAACAGCTTGCACAATTCTTAGAGCTGGGGGTGGGGTGGGGTAATGATATTTTGTGCCAAGACTTCATTCTCCCTCTAATTTCTCCTTTTACAACCTGTGTTTCTGAGCCCTTCTTCGGGCAAGCATGGAGCTTGTCTGTGAGCCATTGGCCTTCTTGCCTCTCTGGGTATCAACCAGTATTCCTGGTATATGGAGAGTGGAGGCTGCCAGTGCCGGGTGCAGTGGCTGACGCTTGTAATCCCAGTACTTTGGGAGGCCGAGGTGAGCAGATCACGAGGTCAGGAGTTCAAGACCAGCATGACCAACATAGTGAAACCCTGTCTCTACTAAAAATACAAAAATTAGCGGCGCATGGTGGCGTGAGCCTGTTATCCCAGCTACTCGGGAGGCTGAGGCAGGAGAATCACTTGAACCCAGGAGGTAGAGGTTGTGGTGAGCCAAGATCACGCCACTACACTCTAGCGTGGGCAACAGAGCAAGACTCCATCTCAAAAAACAAAAAGAGTGGAGGCTGCCACAGGCCTCTGGGGAAGTGGGGCCAGCCCTACTTGGAGGCTCACCTGGCTGGGTCCCCTCACCTCCACCTAGGGGACAGAGGGGGAGACTGTCTCCTCTAATGCTTGCTCTTCACCTTTCTCCATATTTCTCTCCGCATCCCCAGCCAAGCCCCTTCAGTACTGCTGTCTTCTCATCAGATAAATCCAGTGCTGATCTTTGCAGTGGAATTTTAAGGCACAGATTCTGAACAGTTTATAAGAACAGAATCGCTAGCTTGGCCTAGGACATCTTGTTTTCCTCTCCTTGCAGCCAGCAGTACCCCACTGTCTGACCCTGGGTTTTTTTTGTCCCTTTTAGTTAACCCATTTTCCCGTGGTCCCTAGGAGAAGGCCAAGCTTTTGGTTATAGCCCTATGGGGCGCGTGTTTTTTGGTTGTTTTTTCTTTGTTTTATTTTCTTTTTTTAGAGACACCATCTCATCTGTCACCCAGGCTGCCAGGCTGGAGTCCAGTGCTGTGATCTCTCATTGCAACATTAAACTCCTGGCCTTAAGTGATTCTCTTACCTTGGCCTCCTAAAACACTGTAATTACAGTCATGAGGCACCACATCCGGCCCAGATTCATCTTCTTTAGCCTCATCTGGAAGTCTTTCTCCTCAAAGGCCAGGCACAGTCAGTCATACCTGTAATCCCAGAACTTTGGGAGGCCAAGGCAGTAGGATCACCTGAGCCTAGGAGTTGGAGGCTGCAATGAGCTATGATCATACCACTGCACTCCAGCCTGGGTGACAGAGTAAGACTGTGTATTTA
>NW_016107408.1:6069176-6074613 GCF_001604975.1 Cebus imitator | reverse complement strand
CGCGCCATTGCACTCCAGCCTGGGTAACAAGAGCGAAACTCCGTCTCAAAAAAAAAAAAAAAAAAAAAACCCTAGCAGGGTAGCTCACACCTGTAATACCAACACTTTGGGAGCCCAAGGCAGGTGGATTGCTTGAGCTCAGGAATTTGAGACCAACCTGGACAACATAGCAAAACCCCATCTCCATGAAAAATACAAAAATTAACTGGTGTTCGCCTGTAGTCCCAGCTACTCACATGGCTGAGGTGGGAGGATCACTTGAGCCTGGAGATCACGGCTGCAGTGAGCTGTGATGGCACCACTGCACGCCAGCCTGGGTGACAGAGTGATATCCTGTGTTTTGTTTTGTTTTTTTGAGACAGACTCAGTCTGTCACCAGGCTGGAGTGCAGTGACGTGATCTTTGCTCACTGCAACCTCCGTCTCCCAGGTTCAAGCGATTCTCCTGCCTCAGCCTCCTGAGTAGCTGGGATTACAGGCGTGCGCCATCACACCCGGCTAATTTTTGTATTTTTACTAGAGATGGGGTTTCACCATATTGGCCAGGATGGTCTGGATCACTTGACCTTGTGAACCACCTGCCTCACCCTCCCAAAGTGCTGGGATTACAGGCGTGCGCCACCGTGCCCGGCCTTCATTTTCTTTCTTAACTCAGTGTTTTTTTCAGTAGTTTTCTCATTTTCCTTTGTTTTCTCACAATTCTGCCCCTTGGCGAGCCCTTGGCTCTCAGGTGGAAGTCCTCACCCCCTCATCAGACATCATCCTCCGCTCTCCCTCCCTGGTTTTCTAGGACCTGGATGGCATGGATGCTGATATCTTAGGTCTGAAGATGTCTAATCCAGCCCCTAGCAAAAAAGCTGCAAAGGACCCTGGGAAAGGAGAGCTGCCCAACCACCCCAAGCCTGCGGGTGAGTCAGTAGCCAGTGAGAAAGATGCAGAGGAGATGGCTCCTCAAATTTGCTAGGGAGACTTTGAGGACATGGAAAATGCTAGAAGGAAGCATTTGTGTCCTTGGGTTATCTCTGCGTGGATGGAGAGGCCAAGGAGGAGTTGTACATGTGTGTGTGTGAGTGTGTGTGGTGGGGTAAGGGGACAGCTTGAGTTTCCTCCCTTCCTTGAGCTGTTCCAGTCCCTCTGAGTCCAGCACGGGCAGCTCCTGGAGAGGCTGTGTGAGTTAAAATGGAGAACTCTACGGTAGCCTGTGCCTCTCCTGAACCCGTGTGTCTGGAGTGACTCATGATGAGAGAGCAGAGGTAGCTCCTACCATGTTTCCCTGGCAGAAATCCATGGGAGAACTGGAGGCCCCTCCCTTGGCTGTGCTCATGGCCATGAGTCCCCAGCTTCCCAGGAAGAAGTGCACCCATCCCAAGGGCCCCGGTCCGTGGTGTGGGAGGACTTTGGCCAGGAGAGACCCAGGCCCACGACCTTGTCTTCTGCTTCCTGCAGGGGGTGCCATTCCTACCAAGCAGTCACCTCCGTCTCCCATCAGCTCTGGGCATCAGAACAGGAGGTTTTCCTCTGAAGGTACCATAGGCTCCTGTCATGCCTCTGGGACAATCTGGTTTGGGGGTGGATCAGCCTGCGGACACATGCTGGCCCAAGGCCTAGCTGCTGCATATGTTACATGGGTAGCAGAGAATTGGTGCCACCGGTGTAGGTCCTCATGAATTCATGTCAGGACCAGTTATACGATATTGGCTAAGATATTAGGGAACTTATTTGCAAAGGCCTTAAAGCCAGACATCACACTGAAGATTTTCCAAAATATAGGAAGAAGTCCCTTTCCTGTCATGAATGTGTGGATGTTTTTCTTTTTTTCTTTTCTTTTTTTGTTTTTTTGCTGTGCCCAAAGTTATCTCGAAAAATAGAGAATGTGTGGATGTTTTACTTCTCTTCTGATGCCTTTGGGACATTTCTAGAAGGCCATGCAGCCTGCAAGTCAGACGCCCCATAGGCAAGCCTGAGGCAGGCTCATAAGCCCAGGGCCACCCTCTGACTCCCTATCCCCTTGCCCAGCCCTGCGATGTTCCCCCAGGCCCCACCCTGCAGATGCCAGGGGGCTTTTTGTGTACTGGAGCAGATAGAAATTTTTTTTTTTTTGGAGGTGGAGTCTTGCTCTGTCGCCCAGGCTGGAGTACAGTGGCGCGATCTCCACTTACTGCAACCTCCGCCTCCCAAGTACAAGCGAGTCTCCTGCCTCAGCCTCCTGAGTAGCTGGGATTACAGGTGTGCACCACTATTCCCAGCTAATTTTTTGTATTTTTAGTAGAGATGGGGTTTCACTATGTTGGCCTACGCTGGTCTCGAACTCCTGACTTCGTGATCCGCCCACCTCAGCCTCCCAAAGTGCTGGGATTACAGGGGTGAGCCACGGCGCCTGGCCTGGAACAGCTAGAAATCTTGACTTGAGGGCTACTCCCCCAGTTCAGGCTTGCTTTTCCTGAACTAAGTGCTGCAGCCTGACCTGTGCTTTCCCTTCTGCTAGGAGACTTGGAGGACCCGTTGGCAGGACTTCTCTCCTATGATGAAGAAGGAATCACTAAGAAGCCGCCTGTGACAGAGAGCAAAACAGCTTCTGACAAGAGCCCCAGCACAGTTAGAGATCAAGGTAGGGCGGACTGGGCTCATTTCTCAGCCAGGGGAAGGGTTTATTGCCAACAGACTGACCATCCTTTCAGGTTCAGAACCAGGGGCCTCTCCCAGGTGGGGACCAGAAGTCTAAGGTTCAGTACAAAGAGATCATCATCAGTCTTCAGGAACAGGGAGGAGGGATGCATCGTGAGCCTGGGAGGAGGCTGGGGAGTTGGGTCCTATGGACAGACCAGGCAGGTCCAAAGCCTGCCGTCCTACCCAAAGGTGTAGAGAAACCACCCCAACCCATTCAGGTATCATCGTTAAGGGCAAGCAGGCTGTGGGCATTGGGCCTTGTGTTCTGTCTTTTAGGTCCCTCTATTCCTCTAACTCCTGGGGACACCCCCATCCGAAATAAAGAAGAATTGTTTGATGATGGAGATGACATCATGGCCACCTTGGGGTTTGGAGACAGCCCCAAAGCAGAGAAGAGGCAGTTGGGAGACCAGTAAGAATCCCTATGAGTAGAGGGCCCTGGCCAGGCTGCTGCTTCCAGTTCAGGGCAAAGCTGGTGGACGGGTACAGTGGGGGTCCCAAGAGCCCCTCACACCCACATGTTCCTGCCCTGCGTCCTGTCCTGCAGGGAAGGGCCTCGCCCTGCTCACTCCACGCTGGATGAGCTACTGGGTCGAGGCACAGCAACCAAACTCCTGACCCGCCCGGGCACAGGGGAGCGCAGGGAGTTCAAGCTAGACAAGAAGTACCAGAGGCCACAGGGTAAGGAGGCTTTCAGGGGATGCAACGGGAGGGGAGGGAGGCCTCTAGACCAGGCTTTCATCACAACCTGTAATAAGAAGGCAGCTTCACATCCGGATACACACATGTGATTCTACACATCTGTAGCTGAGACAGAAGCATCATGAAATATCACCATGACCACTGTTCGTGCGCTGTGGTCTGTGATTAATGCTGTTTGATCTGGAAATACACTGGCTATGACACATTCAGCTGGTTTCTCGGGCCTCTCATGGGTAGCAGCTTGCATTTGAAAAGCACTGCTCTGGCTAGTGTATCTCAAAGTGTTGGCCCACAGCCGTCGGCTGAGAATCGTTCTGTTGTTTTTTTGAGACTGAGTCTCACTCTGTTGCCAGGCTAGAGTGCAGTGGCACGATCTTCGCTCACTGCAACCTCCACCTCCTGGGCTCAAGCAATTCTCCTGCCTCAACCTCCCAAGTAGCTGGGATTACAGGCACATGCCACCACGCCCAGCTAATATTTTTTGTATTTTTAGTAGAGACAGGGTTTCACCACGTTGGCCAGGATGGTCTCAATCTCTTGACCTCGTGATTCGCCCACTTTGGCCTCCCAAAGTGCTGGGATTACAGGCATGCGCTACTGCGCCTGGCTTTCTTTTCTTTTTTTTTTTTTTATTTTGAGATGGAGTCTCCCTCTGCTGCCCAGGCTGGAGTGCAGTGGCGCAATCTCGGCTCACTGCAACCTCCGCCTCCTGGGTTCAAGCAATTCTTCTGTCTCAGCCTCCCGAGTAGCTGGAATTACAGGCGCACGCCATCACGCCTGGCTAATTTTTGTATTTTTAGTAGAGACAGGTTTTCATCATGTTGGCCAGGCTGGTTTCGATCTCTTGACATTGTGATCTGCCCACCTCAGCCTCCCAAAGTGCTTGCATTACAGGCATGAGCCACTGTGCTTGGCGAGAATTTTTCTTGTGACGCATGCAGTTCACTGGGCCTGACCTCGAAGGATCCTGGGGTAGGGCCTGGCTGCCATAAGGCCACTGCATCTTCCTGGCTGGTGCCTGAGGTGCTCCCTTCATAGCGGCTTCCCTCTGCTTGTCTTATACGACAAGCTACCAAATTCAGCTGTTGTTAGACAGAATTTTGCAGCCACAAATGAGCTTGGTTCCCCCTACTCCAGATTATGATCACAGGCTCCTTAATTCACAGACAGCGAAGATGCGTGGGGTGACGAGGACTTCACCTTCGGAGCCTATCAGCCCACCGTGGGCTCCTCTGAGGGCCGGCAGTCCCGCCGGCAGTCTGTCAGGTAAGCGGGGCCTACGGGGCACTTGGCCTCTGAGAGGCCGACCACTGGGAAGACAGGCCCCTGCAGCTGTCCCCCATCCCACCCGAGAGTCTCATGTGGGAGGCCACAGTGTGCAAGGTCCTCGGCTGAAGGAAATGGGAGGTAGCCTGGTCCCGCCAGCCCAGACAGACTGGTGGAGGCGGCCCCAGTGGGAGACCCATTCCGGCCGCTGCTCAGGTTCGTTAGTGCCCCACCCAGCCTCAGAAGGAAAGGAGCAGGTGGGCTGGCCTCCATCTAAAGCCGCTGAAGTCATAAAAGGCCGTCATGTCAGGCTGGGCACGGTGGCTCACACCTGTAATTCTGGCACTTTGGGAGACCAAGGCAGATGGATCACGAGGTCAGGAGATCAAGACCATCCTGGCCAACATGGTGAAACCCTGTCTCTACTAAAAATACAAAAAAAATTAGCTGGCCGTGGTAGCACGCACCCGTAGTCCCAGCTACTCAGGAGGCTGAGGTAGGAGAATTGCTTGAACCTGGAGGTGGAGGTTGCAGTGATCTGAGATCACACCACTGCACTACAGCCTGGCAACAGAACAAGACTCTGTCTCAAAAAAAATTATAATAATAAAAAAGGGCTGTGCTGTTACTCGGTCTCCCCAAGGAACATACATCCCGACAAGCAGCAAGACCACTGGCCTCTACGGGGGCTTCTCACACCCCGCTTCCCAGGAGCTCTGCTGTCAAACCTGACGTGACAATTCTGACAGTGTAATCCCCTCAGTTTACAACAAAAATTTTTTTTTTTTTTTTTTTTTTTTTTT
>NW_016107408.1:6054825-6068463 GCF_001604975.1 Cebus imitator | reverse complement strand
TCAGAAGTTGTAAAAACAGCACCAGGTGCTCTCTTCTCACCCTTTCCCAGGCTCAGCAGTTGTTACCATTATGCCAGGGCGGCTTCCTCAGCCTCTTTCTATCTGAAGAGCTCTATGTACACCGGTATTTCTTCCCACACCCAGTACCTCCTTAACCCTGGGAACCTGCTGCCACTGGTCAGTGACAGATGAAGGCCATGGCCGAACAAATGAAGTAACAGAGTGGCTGTTGGTAGAAAGCCCGGAAACCACTTGATTCGACTTATTTTTTATTTTATTTTTTTGAGACGGAGTCTCTCTCTGTCGCCAGGCTGGAGTATAGTGGCACAATCTCAGCTCACTGCAACCTCTGCCTCCCGGGTTTGAGCAATTCTCCTGCCTCAGCCTCCTAAGTAGCTGGGATTACAGGTGCCCACCACCATGCCCAGCTAATTTTTGTATTTTTAGTAGAGATGGGTTTCACCATGTTGGCCAGGCTGATCTCAATCTCCTGACCTTGTGATCTGCCCGCCTCAGCCTCCCAAAGTGCTGGGATTACAGGCATGAGCCACTGTGCCCAGCCTTTTATTTTTTTTAGACAGAGTCTCACTCTGTTGCCCAGGTTGGAGTGCAGTGGCATGATCTCAGTTTCCCGCCACTTCCGCCTCCCAGGTTCAAGCAATTCTCATGCTTCAGCCTCCCAAATACCTGGGACTACAGATGCCCACCACCATGCCTGGCTAATTTTTTTGTGTTTTTAGTAGAGATTGGGTTTTACCATGTTGGCCAGGCTAGTTTTAAACTCTTGGCCTTAAGCAGTCTGCCCACTTTGGCCTCCCAAAGAGCTGGGGTTACAGGCATGAGTCACCACACCCGGCCTGATTTGTCTTTAGACCTGTATGCCCGGGGCTGTCATTTGATCCCATTCTCTGTGGGTAGAACTGTCCCTGGTTCATGTGATGGAAGTCAAGGTCTCTATACTTCTTGGTGTTCTATAGACAGCACATGGCCTGCCACCTAAGCCAGCCTAGGAGCCACTGCTCACTGGGCCTCAGCTGACTGTGCAGGGTCCCTGGGCATCGTGACGCCCAGCCACAGGCTGCTAGGGGACCACTGCGACTGGCTGCTTCCCCTGCCTGACACTCTCCTTTCTGTCTTGAAGTAGGTTCTTAGCAGACAGTGGCCCAGACCCCAAGGGAGAACCAGGCTCCAGACAGAGCCCTCCAGCCACTTCCAGCCCCATCCAGCCCAGGAAGGGAGGAGCTGACTGGTTGGGCCTCAAGGATGATGACTTGGACCTGCTCCCTGCCTCACCCACCAGAGAGGCCCGTCAGGAAACCTCAGTGCTTGCCACGCCCTCAGTGCCTCCTCCTGAGAGCCAGCACTCTGTACCAGCTGGGCTGCCCCCCTCCAAGGCAAAGCCACCAACTGAAGGTGCAGGGTCCCCTGCCAAAGCCAGCCAGGCTTCCAAGCTGCGAGACTCCGAGAAGGAGGAAGAAGACTGGCTGAGCCATGCCCTGTCTCGGAAGAAGTCCCAAGGCCTGGCCAGAGAGCAGTGTGCTGGGGCCTCTGAGGGCCTGAGTTTTGCAGGGACAGTGGGCCATCCCCCGTCTGGCAGGTACAGGCTTGGGATACTGTGGCTTGTAGGGGGACTTGAGGGGCTCCTTTGCCCCCTGACCTGTCGCAGCCTCAGTTGGGAACAAGGCAGTGCGCCGTGGGCACAGAGGCTGCTTCTTGGCTTTGCTACTCTGCCTTTTGGGCACTGCAGAGAGAGCCTCTGGCTTCCTGGCTTGCCCCAGGGACAGACCCAACAGGACTGGGGAGCTGTTGACATTTGTGCCCTGATTGCCATGGGGACAGGTGCTAACTTGATTGGGCAGAACAGAGGATACCTGAGATGGCAGAACCACCACTGCCCTGCCTCTGAGCAGTGCCCTGCCATAGTGCCCTCAGGCTGGCAGCCTCAGCGTCCAAACAGCTGGTGCTTCTGCCAGCTCCACTGAAGTGAATATGGGGTGTGTGAGCTGAGATGTCCCTGTGCTCTTTGAAAGTGTTAGAGGAGACACAGTGGCCCAGAGGCACCTCCTAAAGAAGCCACAGAAGGGCGAGCCATGGGACAGGATAGTGAGCGACCTCTGAGGGCAGGAAGGCGCAAGGGCCAGCAGGTTGGGGGAAGTCATGAGCAGCGATGTGGCCTGAGCCCAGGGAGGTGAACTGGGCAATTTGTGACAGCCCAGGGACATCACCCAGTCCTGGGGTTGATGTCAGGAGGGTACTTTTGTCTTTCACCTGAGGCTGAGGGGAAAGCTGAGGTCAAAACAGAAGAGTGCCTGTCTCTTCACTGACCCGTGAGCCGAGAAGGAGGTAGAAATGCAGGAAAGGGAGCCAGCCAGACATGGGAGACTGAGCAGAGCCCTACTATAGAGCCAAGCCAAGTTAAATGGGCTGGAACAGGGATGCTGAGGCAGGAAGGGGGGACTCGAAGGGGAGAGATGCCCACAGATCCCAGGAGCTCAGACTTGGGAGGAGAACACCCCAAGACGGGCTGGTGGGAGCAGGAGGAAGGGCAGCCATGAGCTTCATGTGTAAAGCCGTCCTGGGCCCCCATCCAGCCTGACCTGGGCTTTCTGTCACCTTCACCTTCAATGCTGCCTTTTCTCAGCCAACCTCTCACCAGCACGCTGGGACCTGAGCAAGCAGCTGCTGGAGGGAGCTCTGGAACAACCGCCGGAGAAAGACCACGTGCCAGGCCTGGCGTCTCGGGGTAGGCCCGGCCTGCAGGCTGAGCGGGAGTGAGAGTGCAGTGGGCAGCACTCCGTCCTTAGAGAGGGACAGCAGACAATGGTGTGGAGACCCAATACAATTAACTGTGGCGTTCCGCCCCTGCTCAGGCACGCTGGTGGAAGAGCTTTCTGACGTACAGGGAACTCTGTCCTCTGCCTACCACCAGCACAGCTGAGACTTCTTCCTTAGTCAGCTGTCAGTTAAACCCGAAGTTTTCCTTTATTCCTGGTGCCAACCCCCGTCCCCGCGTCCCACACAGAGGCTGCTCACCCTCCCCCGTCCCAGCGTCTCACACAGAGCTAGTTACCTTGCCCTGTCCCCGTGTCCCATACAGAGGCTGTTTGCCTTGCCCCGTCCTCATGTCCTACACAGAGGCTGCTCACCTTGCCCCGTCCCTGTGCCTTCAGGTCCCCTGTGACTTGGAAACATGCCGCCTCGGCACTCCCTACAGGCTCCCCAAAGCGGGGAGCAGCCCCTGGAGACGTCTCGGCCACGGGTTGGTTTTTTGTTTTCTGCTCTATTTGGGAGTTTAACCTGGGTGACGAAGAGGTGCTTTGAGCTTCCTTTTGGATCTCTGGGACATGAGTGACACCAGCCCCTCCTGGACACCTGCAGGCCCACAGCCCTGGGCCACCCTGCTCATTTCTCTGCTGCTGTTTCAGAGCCTGCTATGTGTTTCCCGAGCACCCAGGAGCCCACAGAGCCTTCTCTGCCCATCCAGGTAGGGGCGCGGGCAGACAGGTATAGGTCAAGGTCAGGGCTCAGGGAGCAATTCTCCATGCACAGAGGCAACACCAAAACTTCAACCTGATGACCTGCCAGGAAAAATATATCAGACATACCAAATGTGGCGTCGGCCACCTCCCCCAGCACCCCTCACCAGCACTTGCCAGAACTTCTAGCCTCACTGCTCCCAGGCAGAGTTGGGTGTTAATTTCCCTACATCAATGGGAATTCGAGGAGGTAGCCAGGCCGGGAGCTGGGAATGCTGCCGTCAGAAAGCAGGGCCGCAGGGTCCTGTTCAGTCTAGAAAGCCTCCTCCACCCCTGCCATTCTCCCGCCACACCTCTGCCTCTGTTTCCATGCGTGGCAGTCACCTCTGACACCTGAGCATGGGAGGTGTGGCCCCCAGGAGTGTGTCCCTGGGAGATGGTGGGTAGGGGGCAGCTTGTGGGAACCAGATTAGTGTTAACATGTGGGCTTCAGGGCTAACAGGAAAAGCCAGCATCAGCTTTTGTCAGCGGAGACTCAGCTGGGGTTCAGCCATTTGTCTGGGAAGCTGGAGACCACGCTGGGGAGGAAGCTGTTCCGAGTGGTGGAGGGAGCCACGTGCTCCTGACCGGACCTGCAAGGGGAAGTACACTGGGGACTGCTCAGCTGCAGTGACTGTAACTCTCCAAGGCCTTGGCCCTGTCTGCAGCCACAGATCAGAAGCAGGGAGGTCCAGTGAGCAGAGGGCCAGGAGGTAGCTGATCCCAGCTGGTCTGTCCCCTCCCTAACCAAGAAACCTCTCGTCCTCTCCTACAGCCCCTGCTCCCAGAGTCCCTGGCCCTGAGCCTGCTGCCAGGCACAGAATACCAGAAGCAGCTCCTGGCAGCACAGGTGAAGCTTCAGAGCGGCACCGCCGAGATCCAGGCCGAGCTGCTGCAGAGCCAGGCCCGGCTGGCAGAGCTGGAGGCCCAGGTGAGTGCCAGTGGGGCCGCTAGCACTGGGGGCAAAGTTGCAACGGGAGGGGTCACTGAGAGACTGAGAGTGGCTGGAAGCATCCCCAGGAGGAAGGAGGGGCTGTTGGCACAGGGCAATGTAGAGCACAGCCACCTCCCCTCCCTAATCGCTGGCCCTCCTGCCGTCTTCCCAGGTGCGGAAGCTGGAGCTGGAACGGGCCCAGCATGAGCTGCTGCTGGGGAGTCTGCAGCAGCAGCACCAGGCAGACCTAGAGCTCATCGAGACTTCACACAGGTACCCCAGCGCCGGCCCCAGCTCTGCCTTGGCTCTCACGCTGACCCCAAAGGCCACCCCAGTGTGCTTGGAGAGGCCTTTAGGTGGCAGCCCTCTGCCTTCCTCATGCCATGGCTGGGTGTTCTGTTGGCAGAAGCCGCATCAAGATGCTAGAAATATCATACCAGCAACGGGAGGAGCGTCTCCGGAGAGAGAACGAGGAGCTGTCAGCTCGGTATCTGTCACACTGCCAGGAGGCCGAGCAGGCTCGTGCTGAGCTCACCGCTCAGCACCAGCGGCGCTTGGCGGCTGCAGCACAGGAGAAGGACCAGGAAATGGAGCGGCTCCGGGAGCTGCAGCGGTGAGGCCCAGGGACAGGCAGCTGGGGACAGGCTTGCAAGGACCGGCCAGAAGGGAGCCATCCTCACGAGACCCTCAGCTGTGGCTCAGCAGCCCTTGGACAGGGATTTGAGCCCTTCCCTCCCAGCCCAGTGAGTGAGGACTGAGGTCTGGGCACACTGACCCATCACACGCATGGGTAGAGTGCCACCTGCTCTTACAGAGGCAGGATGGGGTATCCACAGGCTGTCCACGCATGGCATGGCAGCAGCAAGCCCTCCAGGGCCTAACTAAGCACAGGGTAATCCACTCACCAGCTCACACAGTAGAGGCTAGAGACGAGGTCTGCCCAGGAAAGGCTTGCACTGTTGTGCCTGCCATGTTGATAGGGTTGCCTTTCTAGAAGAGAAGGAAACCAAGAAGTTACCTAAGGGAGTCAGAGGTCTCGCTCTGTCGCCCAGACTGGAGCGCAGTAGCACGATCTCAGCATCCTGGGTTCAAGCAATTCTCCTGCCTCAGCCTCCAAAGTAGCTGGGATTACAGGCGCCCACCACCATGCCCGGCTAATTTTTGTATTTTTAGTGGAGATGGGGTTTCACCATGTTGGCCAGGCTGGTCTTGAACTCCTGAGCTCGCGATCTGCCCACCTCGGCCTCCCAAAGTACTGGGTTTACAGGCGTGAGCCGCCACCGTGCCTGGGTCAGAGCCCGCCTTTTAAGACTGCTCAGGGCCAGGCACGGTGGCTCACACCTGTAATCTCAGCACTTTGGGAGGCCAAGGTGGGAGGATCACTTGAGGCCAGGAGTTTGAGACCAGCCTGGGCAACACAACAAGACCTTGTCTCTAAAAACAGTTTTGAAATTAGCTGGGCATGATCGTGACTTGGGAGGTTGAGGTGGAGGATACCTTGGGCCCACGAGGTCAGGCTGCAGTGAGCTATGATCATGCCACTGCACTCCAGCGTGGACCACAGAACAAAACCCTGTCTCTAAAAATATTTTAAAAACAAACAAAAAAGATACTTTGGGAGGCCAAGGCAGGAGGATTGCTTGAGGCTAGGAGTTCAAGATCAGCCTGGGCAACATAGCAAGATCTCATGTCTACAAAAATAAAAAAAGAAAAGAAAGACTGCTCAGGTTGGCCGGACTCAAAAGAAGTGTACACATGGCTTTTCCTTGCTCTATGTAAAGTGCTCTTTGCTGAATAACCGGAGGAATCTCCATCTTAGTGCATGTAGCATTGAGGCACCATGACAGATAAGACAGAGGAGCTGGGGAAACTGAGGCAGTGCCCAGAGGAAGAGAGGCCTGGGAGCAAGGGCTGCTTCGAAGCACGCTCTTCCACAAGGAGCTGCCGTGTCTGGGTGGTCCTGCTCAGAGTGGCTGTGGGCCTTCCCCTCCCACCCCCCCCAGGGCGTCCATCCTGGAGATGCGCAGAGACCATGAGGAGCAGCTGCAGCGGCTGAAGCTGCTGAAAGACCGAGAGGTCGATGCGGCCACCAGTGCCACCTCCCACACACGGTATGTGTACTGCCCCAACCGTGCTTGCCCGAGGGTGGGGCTGGGGGGTCCCAAGACTTTCAGGAGGCGGTGACCCAGCCTCCTTCCAGGTCCCTGAATAGCATCATCCACCAGATGGAGAAGTTCTCCAGCAGCCTGCAGGAGCTGTCCTCCCGCGTGGAGGCCTCGCACCTCACCACCTCCCAGGAGCGGGAGCTGGGGATCCGGCAGCGGGACGAGCAGCTGCGGGGTACGCCCTCCCTCTCAGACCCCCAGACCCCTGGTGGGAAGGAGAGCAGTTGCCAGCACCCTGTGGGTTGCCCTCAGCACTGCAGGAGCGGCTGGGCCAGCAGCAGCGGGACCTGGAGGAGGAGCGGAGCCGGCAGCAGGAGGTCATCGGGAAGATGGAGGCGCGGCTGAATGAGCAGAGCCGGCTGCTGGAGCAGGTGAGGCCGGTCCTCCTGGCCCTCCTGCCATGGGGCCTCTCCTTCAGGGCACCCGCAGGTGTGGCGACACTCTCCTGACCTCACCTCCTCAGGAGGTCAGCGCTGAGGCTTGACTCTCCCGTGGGCATCATCCCCCACCCCCCCGCCGCTACTTCCTGCCTCTACGTCTCCCTGCCCCGGCCAGGCCCTCAGCATTGCCCACCTGAGCACACAGGGGCCACCTGGCCAGGCCCCCACCATGCCCTTGCCTGCTCCTCACCACCGCAAGCCCTTCAGCCACCCTGGCCGCCCTCCACAGTCTAACCCTGAAACCATCAGCTGCACTCGGAGCTGTGCCCTTACCCAAGCCCTGTGACATTGGGACAGATGCTCTTGCCTATTAAATGTCAACCTAGCCTCTTCAGCTCTAACAGACATTTGAACTTCCTAAATACCTTTTGTATATAAGCACATGCTTTAATTAAATAATAATGACCTCAGCCAGGCACGGTGGCCTGTGCCCGTAATCCTGGCTACTTGGGGAGCTGAGGCAGGAAGATCACTTAAGTCCAAGAATTTGTGACCAGCCTAAGCAACACAGTGAGATCCCATCTCTAAAAAAATATGCCAGGCATATTGGCTTATACCTGTAATTCCAGCACTTTGGGAGGCCAAGGCTGACAGATCACTTGAGGTCAGGAGTTCAAGGTCAGCCTGGCTAACACGGTGAAGCCCTGTCTCTAACAAAAACATAAAAACTAACCAGGCATGGTGGCGTATGCCTATAATCCCAGCTACTAGGGAAGCTGAGGGAGGAGAACCGCTTGAATGAGGAGGCAGAGGTTGCAGTGAGTAGAAATAGCACCACTGCACTCCAGCCTGGGTCAGAGTGAGACTCTTCTCAAAAATAAATAAATAAAGTTTTGTTGTAATTAGCTGTATGTGGTGGTGCTCACCTGCAGTCCCTGCCTTTGCTCACATCCCTGTCCTTACCTGTGGAAATCTTTCCAGGCTGAATTCAATGGTAATGAATCTTTCGATGCTACCACCTCCATGCAGCCTTCCTTGCCCTCCTACCAATCTTCTTGTTCCCAGCTAGTAGCTGTCATCCTTTAGGTTTTACGAAGCACTTTCTTTGTTTTTAGAGAGAGGGTCTTGCTCTGTTTTCCAGGCTGGAGTGCAGTGGTGTGGTCATAGCTCACTGCAGCCTGACCTCCTCGGCTCAAGCCATCCTCCTGCCTCGGCTTCCAGCTCTACTGCAGGTGCACACTGCCACACCCAGCTAATGGTGTATTTTGTGTTGAGATAGGGGTCTCGCCATGTTGCCCAGGCTGGTCTTGAACTCCTGAGCTCAAGCAATCCACCCACCTAGGCCTTCCAACATTTTGAGAGTATAGGTGGGAGCCACCATGCCTGGCCAAAAACTTTTTTTTAGAGATGGGCTCTCACTGTCATCAGGCTGAGGTGCAGTGGCAAGATCTTGGCTCACTGCAGCTTGAACGCACTCCCAGGCTCAAGCAGTCTTCCCTCAGCCTCCAAATAGTTGGGATCACAGGTACGTGCCACTAGACCTGGCTAATTTTTCATATTTTTTGTAGAAATGGGGGTTTGCCATGTTACCCAGGCTGATCTCAAACTCTTAAGCTCTGACAATCCACCCACCCCACCTTGGCCTCCCAAAGTGCAGGGATTACAGGCATGAGCCACGATGCCCAGAAAAAAAATTTTTTTTTTGAGACCAAGTCTCACTCTTTCACCCAGTGGTATGATCTTGGCTTACTGCAACATTTGCCTCCTGTGTTCAAGGGATTCTCCTACCTCAGCCTCCTGAGCTGCTGGGATTACAGGCACCCGCCACCACATGGAGCTAATTTTTGTATTTTTAGGAGGGACAGGTTTTACCATGTTGGCCAGGCTGGCCTCGAACTTCTGACCTCAGGTGATCCACCCGTCTCGGCCTCCCAAAGCACTGGGATTACAGGCCTGAGCCACTGCACCTGGCCAAAAAAAAGTTTTTAAAGAAGGAAATGAAAATATCCCACTAGTCAGAGATGTCCAGTAGTGACCTAATATCTACCCTGTGGCCGTATCAACGTAGATAGAGATGCTTTTATATTGTGAGCCTCTTCATTTGGTAACTGTGTTAAGCACCTGCCTGGGGTCAGGCACAGGGAAGCTCTCGCCTCATGCTGTGTGGCTGGGCCCGTGGCACGGCACCAGACCGCCCTGTGCTTAGCCTGCTTGGCTGTTGGGTGAAGACAGGCAGAGTGCGGACGGAGCTGGTGATTCAGTGGCAGGGATGTTGCCCCTGGGCCTCCCAAGCTGCTAGCCTTGGTGCAGCTGGAGACCTGAGGGTTGGGCTGGCGCCTGCTGGGTCCTCCTCTTGGACAGAATCGTGTGGGCTGGGCCCTGGCGGTGCCTCCCAGGCACCCCTCATTTTGTGCCTCTTTGGGAAGGATGAGTCAGTGGCATAGTGTGGGAGACACTGGTGGGTTTGTGGCCAGGCCTGATCCTCAGGGCAAGAACCATGCTCACAGTCTTACCTGGGCACTACAGGAACGCTGGCGGGTGACTGCTGAGCAGTCCAAGGCGGAGTCCATGCAGCGCGCCCTAGAGGAGCAAAGGAAGGTCACAGCCCAGCAGATGGCCATGGAGAGGGCAGAGCTGGAACGGGCCAAGGTGAGTCATGCCTCTGCCCTCAGCCCCTAACCCTGCCTTTATGCCCAGGGACACTCATCCCATGCCCTCGCCCCCACATCCCAGAGCGCCTTGCTGGAGGAGCAGAAGTCTGTTATGCTCAAGTGCGGGGAGGAGCGGCGGCGCCTGGCGGCTGAGTGGGCAGAGTTCTCTGCACAGCAAAAGCTGAGTAAGGAGCGGGCCGAGCGTGAGGCCGAGCGGGCGCTGCAGATGGACACCCAGCGGGAGGGCACCCTCATCAGCCTGGCCAAGGTAGTGCCCAGAGCCTCTGGCACAGCGGAGGGCTAGGGTAGCTTCTGCCCCTCCCTCTGGACACACCCAAGTCCAGTCTTAGAAAAAGAGAGCATAGCACTAATGTCACAAGAACACAGGGATTAAAACAATAATCACATCCTCATGCTCACAGCTTCCTTGTACTGTCCCAAGTACTGTATGCACATTTTCTCATTTGATCCTCATATTCCCATGACTTTGATCATTTAGAAATCAGGAACCGGAACTTCAGAGTTGAGCTTGCCACAGTCACGTGGTTGGTGAGGGCAGCACCCTGGCTTGGCCCCGGGCTTCTCTGGCCCTCCCTGGAAGCCCCTGCCTCCTAGGGGCAGGTTGGGCAGAGGGGATCCAAGAGTCCTGCACAGAGCGCAGTGCAACTCCTGGAGGAGAATGCAGCAGGGCCTCTGCCGTCCCCAGGAGCAGACCGAGCTGAAGATGAGGGCCAGCGAGCTCCGGGCCGAGGAGAAGCAGCTGACAGCCGAGAGAGCAGCCCTGGAGCAGGAGTGGCAGGAGCTGCGGCTGGAGAAGGAGAGGCTCAACACCACCGCCCTGCGTGTTAAGCTCCGCGCCGAGGAGGTGGAGAGCATGAGCAAGGTGCTGCTTGGGCACATGGGCATGGGCGCGGCCCCGCCCAGGCAGCCCTGACCCAGGTGGCCTCCCTGCAGGTGGCCTCCGAGAAGTACGAGGAGGGGGAGCGGGCATTGCGCGAGGCCCGGCAGGTGCAGGCAGAGCAGCAGGCCCGGCTGCAGGCGGTGCAGCAACAGCAGGAGCAGCTACGGAAGCAGGAGCAGCACGTGCACCAGGCAAGGCTCCCCGAGTGAATGGCGCCCCGGCCCCCAGTACCCCCAGCCTCCCACCTCATAGCTAAGGCCTTCTTTCTGGGACAACGGGGACAGGAGCATCTGAGTCTGGCCCAGCAGAGGCTGCAGCTGGACCGTGCACGACAGGACCTGCCCTCCAGCCTCCTGGGGCTGCTCCCCGGGGCCCAGGGCCCCGAAGCCTGCAGCCAGAGTGGTGAGTGGCTCCAGAAGGAAGGGCCGGGGGCTCAGGACTGGGCAGGGGCTAGGAGTGGGCAGGCCCCCCTCTAGCCGCTCCAGTTAAGGCGGCCAGCTGGGTTTTACAGTTGTCTTATTATTTTTTACACAAATAATGTGTGTTAATTTCAGGTAAATAGAAATAGAGGGACACTATTAAAAATGTCACCTTTTTGTGACTCTGCATGTGATCCACCCGCCTCGGCCTCCCAAAGTGCTGGGATTACAGGCATGAGCCAACATGCCCGGCCTGGTACATATGTTTTTAAAAACAAAATTAGGATTGTATGTGTTGTTTGATAACTTGACTTTTTTCACTCAGTCATGTACACATGGAACAGGTTTTCAGATCAGTCTTTAAACATGTAGTCAGTTCCCAGTCAGCAGTTTTCCACTGTGAGGCTGCTCTGTGCTGAGTGACTTGTTGTCTTAAAGAGAAAGAGTACCCAGTGGACATCTTCCTACATACATCTTTGCACCTTTGCCTGATGATTTCACTTGAATGAATTCCTAGAAATGGCCTCGCCAGGTAGGAGCAGGAGAGGCTTCTGAGAGTTAGTGCCATTGTACCCTGAGTGGATGACCAGGGTCCACCCACTGGCAGGGGCACACAGCCCTGCAGGAACACGCTGTGACTGGCGGCTTTTCCAGCAACATTTTGGTCCCTGACCTCCTCCTTGGCCTTTTCAGCCCTCGTGCCTCCTGCTCCCACCACCCCTTGGTACAGCCAGCCACCGAATGGCCCAGACCCCAGCCCCTTGCACCTCCATGCCAGGCTGGTGCTGCTGAGGCACACGGCAGAGCAGGTGAGTCTCTCCTGACCTTGGGGATCCTCATGTTCACAAGTCCTTCCAGCTCAGGGCAGAGGCGGGAGGAGCACACGGTAGCCCTGGGGAGGGGTGACCCCAGCTCCTGGGGAGTAAAACGGCAGTTTGTTCAGTGAGCCAATTGTCATTTTCATGTGCCAAGCTCAGGGCTGAGGGCTTTGTTTGTATTTTCTTATTTATTTATTTATATTTAGAAATGAGGTCCCAGTATATTGCCCAGGTTGGTCTCAAACTCCTGGGCTCAAGTGATCCTACCCCCTTGGCCTGCGGAGTAGCTAGGATTACAGCCATGAGCCATTGTGCTTGTATATTTTAAGCTTTTACGCTCACGCAGCCCTACAAGGAAGGGCTACAAGGAATGTTTACAGACAAGGGACCTGAGGCTTAGGGACACAAAGTCAGGTGCTCATAAGTTCCACAGCAAACAGCCTTGCCAGGATTGACACTGTGATCTGTATTGCTTCACACCTGGGCTCTTTCATGGCCCCTGCTGACTCTCAGAGCCAGGCAGAGTCAAGGAGGATGTGGGGAGGGGCCTCAGTGAGGGCAAGCTCAGCTAGTGTCCAGGGCTCCACCCCTCTTTCAGTTCAGGGAAGGTGACCGTCCATCCAAATCTGCCTTGCAGGACCACGACTTCTTGGAGAATGAACAGTTCTTCCTGGAGACCCTGAAGAAAGGGTCCTACAATTTGACATCTCATTCAGCCTGAGTGGGACCCCAGCCAATTCCCCAACAGAGGGCTCTGGCCCCAGAACTCTCTCCTGTTCCTCCTGCTGCCTCCATGGAGGCACTGCCTGGGGAGGATTCTGAGATGCCTGAGGCCTAATGACAGCTCTTCTGTGGACAAGGTTCAAGTTAATCCTTTCCAAGTGTGCCAGCCTGGGGCTGTCTTACCACAGCTTTGGCTGCCCTCCCTAAAGCCATCTAGCTTGGATCTGAGGGTCTGAGCTGGGAGTGAGGATCCCAGCTCTCAGTGGGCTCTGTGGGCTCCCCCCTACTCCACAGGTAGACTGTTGTGGGCTCGTTTTGCCTGGGCCTCTTCTGAGGCAGGAGCTTTCTTGAGGGATGCCACAAACAGCGTTCCCTCCTCCCTGCTGGAGCAGCTCCCTCCCTGATGAGCTGGAGAAGGGCCCTCTGGCCTCCTGGCAGTACAGGGAGGGCACAGCCAGATTCTCCCTTTCGGTGTGAGATGTTCCTGGAACTCAGCCGGCCCGCCTCCTCCTGGCCTTGCCCAGAGCCCCACCCTATTCCCAGCACTGCCCAAAGGACCAACCAGCCTGAGTGAACAGTGGCCTCCTCAGCTTCCTCCCCATCTGGGTGCTCCATCAGCGGCGGTGGAGGGACCTGTGGCAATGGTAGGGTGTGGGGAGGGACGAGGAGGGAAGGCTTCTCTGTGCTGCTCACCTACCCAAAGCCACAGCCCATCCAAATCGTGCAGTGGAGCTGACAAGGAATTGATCACAACTAATAGAGATTGTTCATTCCTCCTTTACTCCCTCTGCTTTGCTTGACTACGCTTAAAAAAACTGCTTTTGCCATGGCTCATCGGAGTTTACACTTATTTCTTAGAAAATGCTTGCTGTGGGCTGGGCGTGGTGACTCACACCTGTAGTCCCAGCACTCTGGGAGGCTGAGGCAGGCAGATCGCAAGGTTAGGAGATTAAGACTATCCTGGCCAACATGGCGAAACCCCGTCTCTACTAAAAATATGAAAAGTAGCTGGGCATGGTGCCACATGCCTGTAGTCCCAGCTACTCAGGAGGCTGAGGCAGGAGAATCACTTAAACCTGGGAGGCAGAGGTTGCAGTGAGCTGAGATCATGCCACTCTACTCCTGCCTGGTG
>NW_016107408.1:6035747-6053340 GCF_001604975.1 Cebus imitator | reverse complement strand
GTGAGCCGAGATCGCGCCATTGCACTCCAGCCTGGGTAACAAGAGCGAAACTCTGCCTCAAAAAAAAAATAAAGACACGCAACTCTTCAAGCCAAATTTTCAGGTCTTCACTAGAAGGTTTTAAACAAGGTTAAACCATATTTGTATTTTAGAAAACCCATTGGCTGGTGCAGTGGCTCACGCCTGTAATCCTAACACTGGAAGGCCAAGGTGGGTGGATCACTTGAGGTCAGGAATTCAAAACCAGCCTGGCCAACATGGTGAAACCCCATCTCTGCTAAAAATACAAAAAAAAATTAGCCAGGCATGGTGTTGCCTGCCTGTAATCCCAGCTACCTGGGTGGCTGAGGCAGGAGAATGGCTTGAACCCAAGAGGCAGAGGTTACAGTGAGCCGGGATTGCACCACTGCACTCCAGCCCGGGCAACAGAGCGAGACTCAGTCTCAAAACAAAAAACCCATGTGTCTGCAGGGTGGGGACCAGAACAGAGGGGACAAGATTAGGGACAGAAGGCGTGTGAGAAGGCAGCTGGCAATGGTGCAAGGGAGGGACTTTGGGCAGGTCTGTGCCGGGCATGGCAGGGAGGGCTCACAGAAAAGCGCCCTCGGACCTGGTGCCAGGCATGGAGGGTCTGGATGATGTGTTGGGGGACCCCCAGGTTCCTGGCTTGGGTGAGCGGGTGGTGGCACAGACGAGTATACAGTCCTGGGGGGACAGCCAAGCAGAGGCATTCCACAGGCGCTCAGTTATAATGGCACTTTCCTCCGTGTAAGCGCCCAGCATTCCTGTCACTGCCATCAGAGTGTGGCAGGCATCCCAATTATCCCCTTCAGCCTTCTCCCAGGCCACAGACCCTGTAGAGGACAGAGTCCAGAAGTGAGTGTTGTGTAGCTGCTGCTCTTTTTCCTTCAAAATTGGAAAGATCAGAGCCCAAGTGCTTCATTCAGTTCCTTTTAGAGAGAGAAATGTTGGTGGAATGTAATGGAAAAAATGCTGGTGCCAGCCGCAGTGGTACACACCTGTAGCTGCTATCAGGAGGCTGAGGCAGGAGGATGGCTGGAGCCAAGATTTCAAGACCAGCCTGGGCAACATAGTGAGACCCTATATCATTAAAAAAAAAAATTATAGAGCCACTGCTTCTAGTTTCAAGACATTCATCGTTATTTGCTTCAAGTTGGTACATACGGGAATCCATGTGAGGCCTCTCAGTTAATGTCCAAGCAGACGCCACTCGGGATTCTAGGACAGCGAGAGGACAAGATGGAGCAATACACTGCCGTCTGCCGAGACCCAGTACGTCTTCATCTGGAGAGGGCTGGGGGCTGTGGGGTAGGGTAGGTGGATTTAGAGGCCGAAGAAAAGGATTCAGAAACAAAAGAACAAGGTGGCTAGGTGCGGTGGCTCACACCTGTAATAAATAAATAACACCTGTTATTTATTTATTTATATTATTTCGAGACGGAGTTTCACTCTTGTTGTCCAGGCTGGAGTGCAGTGGTGTCGTCTCGGCTCACTGCAGCCTCCTCCTCCCGGGTTCAAGTGATTCTCCTGCCTCAGCCTCCCAGGTAGCTGGGATTACAGGCGTCCGCCACCACGCCCGGCTAATTTTTGTATTTTTAGTAGAGATTGGGTTTCACCGTGTTGGCCAGGTTGGTCTCTTAACTCCTGACCTCAAGTGATCCACTCGCCTAGGCCTCCCAAAGTGCTGGCGTGAGCCACCGCTCCCCGCCCTCAATCTGGGTTTTAAAACCAAGCAGGCCTACTCCGGAATCCGAACTCACATCCCCTCTCCCATCCACGCCGGCGTCCCTGGGGAACTCTGGACGCCGCGTCCCGGGGCTGGGTGAGGACCCTGCCGGTCGACCCTGGTCTGTGCGGCCCCCTGGTTGCCGGCCGTGGGCAGGAGACCGGCTACTCTCAGCTCCGCCCCCGCGGCCCACCGGGCACTTCTGGAACTGGGCGCCTGCAGGCCGCGGCCACCTTCATCTCCAGCCCAGACGACGGTGCAAGTGCCTCCGGGGCAGGCGTCTGACACCTGCTCAGCAGCGCGGTGCTCAGGGTTAGGCCTGGGGGCGGGGCCTGGCCAGGCGTGGGCGGGGCCTGCCGCGGTTCGCTCAGGCGCCGCGCTGGCCACCTCTGCTCGGGTCCTACTGGGGGCCGCGGTGACGCAGGCCGGAGGGAAGATGGCAGCGCCCTGGTGGCGAGCCTCGCTGTGCGGGTGTCGGAGATGGCGGACCTTCAGCACCTCAGGTTAGGGGTGTGGGGATGGGCAGCTTTTTTGGGGGACCCTGTCGACCGACCTCTGGGGTGCCGGCCTGACGTCCTCTCTCTGCTCACAGCCGTCCTGTGCCGCCGGACACCCCCGCTGGGGCCGATGCCCAACCAGGACATCGACGTGAGCAACCTGGACCGGCTGGAGAAGTACCGGAGCTTCGACCGCTACCGGCGCCAGGCAGAGAAGGAGGCGCAGGCCCCTCACTGGTGGCGGACCTACCGGGAGCATTTCGGGGAGAAGACAGGTGCGGGGCGACTGGAGCAGAGGCTGCGGCCACTGGCGCGGCAACTCGGGAGACCCTTCGGCTTTTTCCCCGGGCGCTGAGCGAGCCTGCCAGCGCCCCAGTGGATGCTGGGGGAGTGGAAGGGCCTGCCTGCAGCCCTGTGGGCACTGTCTGCAGCTTAATCACGCCAGTATTTTTCACACTTTCTGTGCCCTCATACTTGGAAAATTCGCTTCCCCTGCTATTAGAGTTCTAGCTGCTAAAATGCCTGCTCCTAAAATCTTGATCACCTGCCCTTCCAGATTGGGATACCCTTCTGTGCGCCTAAAATACTCTGTAGGTAGCTCTGGCCACACTGCATTCCGACTCTGTGCGCTGCCTCTCCCTAGATTGTAAGCGCCCTGTGGACAGGGATCCTGCTCTCCATTGGTTCCTTGCACCTAAACAGTGCAAGAATGTACGTGTGGAATACTTTGCTGAATGAAATTAAAGTCTTGGGTAGGGTGACTCAAAAAAGAACCCAACCTTTAAGGTGCTTACAATTTATGGAGTATATCCTTTTTTTAATTTGATTTTTCATTCTTATGTCCAACGCACACTCAGATTTTTTTTTATCCTTTTTTTTTTTAAGCATTTATAAAGGCAGTTTTGTGGTGGTTAAAGGCACAAGCATGGAATCTAAATAGCCCGATTTAAATCCCAGCTCACCCTCTTAAGGGTATCATCCCTGAGCTTGTGTCCTCAACTGTAAAATAAAATAATTGTGTCTTTGCCACAAAATTTCCGTGAGGATTAAAATATGCAGTTCATTGGCATTTTTGCCTAATGCCATCTCTGATAAGCGCTCAGTATGTTTTCGTTATTTTATTTTTCTTTCTTTTTTTTTTTTTTTTTTTTAAGGGGGAGACTTGCTCTGTTGCCCAGGCTGGAGTGCAGTGGCGTGATCTTGGCTCACTGCAACCTCTGCCTCCTGGGTTCAAGCGATTTTTCTGCCTCAGCCTCCCAAGTAGCTGGCACTACAGGTATGGGCCACTACCCCCAGCTAATTTTTGTATTTTTAGTAGCGATGGGAGTGCCTAGGCTGGTCTCGAACTCCTGACCTCAAGTGATCAGCCTGCCTCCGCCTCCCATAGTGTTGGGATTACAGGCGTGAGCCACTGCACCTGGCCAAGAAGCACTTCTGTATGTCCTAGCATCAGTCATTCACTCTACCCAGGACAGCTGGGTGTTCATAGCCACCTGTGAACAGGCTTGGAGGTGATCTCAACCATAATTGGAAGGACAATTGGCTTCAGTTTCCCACTAGACAAAACTGACTGGTTTGGGAATCAGAAAAACACAACCTCCAGCCTGGGTGAAATCCCGTCTGGAGATTGCACCAGAATACACAAAAAATTAGCCGGGCATGGTGGGGAGATTGCACCAGAATACACAAAAAATTAGCCAGGCATGGTGGCAGGCGCCTGTAATCCCAGCTACTCGGGAGGCTGAGACAGGAGAATTGCTTGAACCTGGGAGGCAGAGGTTGCAGTGAGCCGAGATCTTGCAACTGCACTCCAGCCTGGGGGACAGAGCGAGCCTCCATCTCAAAAAAAAAAGAAAAACACAACCTCAGGTTGTATCTGATTTGCTTAACAAGATCCTGTTCAGGTTTCGGAAGTAGACTGCATAGTAGTAAGTTTTAGTTCTGTGAATCACAGGGAAAGCTTGAGCAGCAGAGCCAGAAGCGCAGAATGAGAGCACTAGGTAGGGACAGGTAGTTTAACCAAGAAGACGTGCCCCCCCATCAGGTGCAGTGGCTTGTGCCTTAATCTCAGCTACTCGGGAGGCTGAGGCAGGAGGATCACTTGAGACCAGGAGTTACAGACCATCCTGGGCAATGTGGCGAAACCCCATCTCTACAAGAAATTCAAGAATTAGTCAGACAAGATGATGTACACTTATAGTCCCAGCTACTCAGAAGACTGAGTCAGGGCGGTTCAGGCTGCAGTGAGCCATGACCCTGTTTTTCCAACACATCTTCCCTCCCCAGATCCCGAAGAGAAGATTGATATTGGGCTGCCTCCACCCAAAGTCTCCCGGACCCAACAGCTGCTGGAAAGGAAACAAGTCATCCGGGAGCTTCGGGCCAATGTGGAAGAGGAGCGGGCTGCCCGCCTCCGCACAGGTAAGCCTTCTCAGGGGAGGGGCCATCTCAGAGTTGGCGTACAGAGTGTGTCCCTGCCCCTACCCTGTACCCCAACTGGCCTTATTCCTGTCCAGCCAGGGTCCCACTGGACGCCGTGCGCGCTGAATGGGAGAGGACCTCTGGCCCCTACCACAAGCAGCGTCTGGCTGAGTATTACGGCCTCTACCGAGACCTATTCCATGGTGCCACCTTTGTGCCCCGAGTAGCCCTGCATGTGGCCTACGCTGTGGGTGAGGACGAGCTGATGCCCGTGTACTATGGCAATGAGGTGACTCCAACCGAGGTAACTGCTCACCTGGGCCTTCTCCCTGCCCTGTGTGCACACAGACACATCCCATCTCAGTGTCACAGACGCTCCTGGGTTTGGAATTTTGTTGTTCTCTCTTTGATTTCCTGGAAGACAACACCATGAATTTAGTACAAAATGAAGGAAAAAGAAGCCCTGTCTCAGCACATTCCTGTGACTGGCCTGTGTCTGTGTTGTGCCCTCCTGCTCAGGCCTTGGCACACGTTCCTTTTTGTGGTTGTTGTCTGGATGGGCAACTCTGCAGGGCTCCTTCTCTAAGCATCCCTTTGCCTGCCTGCCTGTGCCAGGGGCTGTCAAGGGCTTTTGGGTCAGAGTGGGCACCCCTTTCTCCAAGCCCCCTGCAACAACTTGTCTGTCTCTGGTGGAGCTGACAGCTTCCTTCTCTTTCTGCCAGGCTGCCCAAGTGCCAGAGGTGACCTATGAGGCAGAAGAGGGCTCCTTGTGGACGTTGCTACTCACTAGCTTGGGTCGGTGTCTGGGGCTCACCAGGCCTCCTACCCCCCTTACCTCCCATGAGCCAGGACCCTGGGGGGCTGGGGAAGGTGCCAGGTGGAGATCCCCAGCACTGGCTCCTAACAAGGGGCGGGGCAGCTGGGCCGTGGACAGCTGGGCCATGGTCAGCGGGTGTGTTTCTGTGCAGATGGGCACCTGCTGGAGCCGGATGCTGAGTACCTCCACTGGCTGCTGTGAGTACTGGGGATGGGGGGCGCCCAGGCGGGAGGGTCGGACCCGGGAGCTAGAACAGGCTGCACCTGAGTTTCACGGACTACCCATGGGACTTTGAATTCACCCCCCACTCTGCCTCCTGAGGGGGTTAGAGGCCCTGGGATCTAGGTGTGTTCTTGAAGACCACTACAGGAGACAAAGCTTACAGTAGGCCTCGGTCAGCCCAAACAAGCCTCATTCTTTTTTTTTTCCCTCCCCCCGCCGACCGCTTTTTTTTGAGTCAGGGTCTCACTCTGTCCCCTAGGCTGGAGTACAGTGGAGCAGTCATGGCTAATTGCAGCCTCTATTTCTTGGGCTCAAGTGATGCCCCCTACCTCAGGCTCTTGAGTAGCTGAGACTACAGGTACAAGCCACCACACCCAGCTAATTTTTGTATTTATTTATTTATTTATTTATTATACAAAAAGCTCTTGGCATGAAATTTTTGTATTTTTTATAGAGACAGGGTTTCACCATGTTGCCTAGGCTAGTCTCCTGAGATCAAGCAATCTGCCTGCCTCAGCCTCCCAAAGTGCTAGGATTACAGGTGTGAGCCACCATGCCTGGCCCCTTTGCTGCTCTAAACTCATTTCTTTGCCTGTAAAACTGGGATAATGTCACCACCTGACTTACTCAACCTGAGGTGGACTGTGACAGTCATGTGGGGGAAGGAGTAGGAGAGGCCCGGCAGCTGTAGTGTCCCCCAAGTGCCCCCGGAACCACTGGGCACTCCTTCCCTGGGACCAGGCTTCTTCCCACAGGGCCCAGGCTGGGCTGCCTTCTACCTTCTTGGTAGCTTTTGGCTCTGAACAACAGGGCAGGGGGCAGAGGTCAGGCCCGTGACCCCAGCTTTGAACCTTCTGGTTAATTGGGGACAGTGACTGGGAGGCTGGTTTCTGTTGTTGTTGTTGTTATTGTTGTTGTTGTTGTTGTTGTTGTTTTGAGACGGAGTTTCGCTCTTGTTACCCAGGCTGGAGTGCAATGGCGCGAGCTCACCGCAACCTCCGCCTCCTGGGTTCAGGCAATTCTCCTGCCTCAGCCTCCTGAGTAGCTGGGATTACAGGCACATGCCACCATGCCCAGCTGATTTTTTGTATTTTTAGTAGAGACGGGGTTTCACCATGTTGACCAGGATGGTCTTGATCTCTTGACCTCGTGATCCACCCGCCTCGGCCTCCCAAAGTGCTGGGATTACAGGTGTGAGCCACCGCGCCTGGCCTTCTGTTGTTTTTATTCAACTGCAGTTACCAACCTGTGTGGCAGGACCCTCTGGGGAGTTGTCCTGAGGCAGTGGCCGCCCCTGTGACAGGCTGGGCACACACTCCCTGACGAGGTCCTGGAGACTTCAGGATGCAGAGGGAAAAGCAGCCAACTAGCCTCAGTGACTCTGGCCGACCTCCTGGCTCCTGGGGCCTGGAAGCAGGCTGCATGGCCTCGCTGTCAAGTTCATGTTCTCTGGAGCGCTGTTTGCAGTATGTCCAGGCGTCCACAGAGCTTGGCTCCCTCCTCCATCCTAGGAGAGAGATCGCTTAGGGCTATCCTCCCAGGGAGTCATGTCAGCCTCTAGGGTGTGTGTGGAGCTGGGGGGGACACTCCTGCCACCTCCCTGGATCAGTTATTAATGGGGACTTTCCTCCTCCCAGAACCAACATCCCGGGCAACCGGGTGGCTGAAGGACAGGAAACGTGTCCCTACCTCCCCCCCTTCCCTGCCCGAGGCTCCGGCATCCACCGTCTTGTCTTCCTGCTCTTCAAACAGGACCAGCTGATTGACTTCTCCGAGGACATGCGCCCCTCACCCTGGTAATCAACACCCCCGGTACATAACCTGGCCTCAGGCCAGCTCCCCTGGAATAGCCACTGTTGCTCAGTTCTCCCTCGACCTTGGCCTTGAGGCTGGGAGAAGAGCAGGATAGGGTGCCAGTAGACCCACAGGGGTGGAGAGGTGTGGGGCTCTGGTGCCCAGCTCCCCAATCTCACATGTTCTCCACCTTCTCATAGCTACCAGCTGGCCCAGCGGACCTTTCGCACCTTTGATTTCTACAAGAAACACCAAGAAGCCATGACTCCAGCCAGCCTGTCCTTCTTTCAGTGCCGCTGGGATGACTCTGTCACCCACATCTTCCACCAGCTTCTGGGTAAGAGCCATGGGGCTGGGGCATGGGGTGGGCCTGAGCTCCCAGGCCTTGCCTGCCCTGCCCAGGAGAAGCTTTGTTAGGAGAGGGCCTCAGCAGGCCCCTGATGGGCAGCCCTCAGCCTGAGGGGGTGCAGGCCAGCAAGAGACCACCCCTGTGCCCCTCGCTCTTCTTGCAGACATGCGGGAGCCAGTGTTTGAGTTCGTGCGGCCGCCCCCTTACCACCCCAAGCAGAAGCGCTTCCCCCACCGGCAGCCCCTGCGCTACCTGGACCGGTACAGGGACAGTCATGAGCCCACCTATGGCATCTACTAAGGAGCCAGAGTGCGCCCACCTCAGAGCATGGGATTGATCGGCAGCAACAGTAAAGACACAGCTCCAGAGGCCCAGGCTTTGGGGTCGGCCCTACCTGAGGCAGCCCCTCCGTGGCTCCCTTCCATCAGGCCCAGGGCTTATAGTGAACCGGACTCTCAGGTGATGGTGCGGAGAATGTGAATAAAGATTTCTTGCCGAGCTTAGTGGCTCACGCCTGTAATCCCAACATTGGGAAGCTGAGGAGGGAGGATTGCTTGAGCCCAGGAATTCAAGACCAGCCTAGGCAACATAATGAGACCCTGCCTCTTTTTAAAATAAAAAATAAATTTGAAAAGATGATGATTTCTGCTGTAGCTGGCTTGGGTTGGCGTTCCAGGGGCCAGAGGCCCCTGATGGAGCTGTATTGCTTCATGGGTGGGAAAGGGGCTGCCCCCCGTCCCACGAGGTGGGCCCTCACCTCCGTCTTCAAAGGGTGTCAGGAGTGCTGGGATATGAAGCAAAAGAAGGCAGTAGGCCAAAAACAGGTATGGCCTGGGAAGGGAGACATCCCAATCCATCCAGCAGGTACCTAAAACCCAGCTCCCTGAAAAAGTGCAGCAGAGCAGCTGGGTTGAGGAGAGAGCATTTATTGAACACTGGCTGTGTGCCCCGGGGATCCCACAGCTCCTGGAGAGACAGTGCCTGCCCCAGCACTGATCCTCTGCGCAGGCTCCTTCCCCGACCCTGGGCTTGGGAGGAGAAGCCACATCAAGTAGGAAACAGCATGTCTCAGAGACCTGCTTAGGGTCAGAAAGCCCCATGGAGCCTCTCGCTGGATGGTTACCTGTTTTGTTTCACCCTTCCCAAAAATAGAAGGCTGGCTAACTAGTAGGGTAGATCCGTGCACTTTTTCCAGAAAGACCACCTATCACTGCACAGAGGACGCAGTGCTTGCTCCAACCAGTGGTGAGAGCATGTGCCGCCTCATCAGCCCAGCTTGGCTAGAAAGGCCTTACCTCTCCTGGATTCCCCCTGGCCTGATAAACACTGCCCAGGGAGGTGGGGGCCCGGTTTCCAGACCTGCTTTTCACTGCTCAGCTGCAGGGGAAATGCTGGAGTATGTATTGAGGCTGCAGATCCGCTGGGACCCCAGGCTAGGAACTCTCCCCAGCAGAGGGCAGCAGGGACAGGGGATGCTGGTTCCAGCCGAAAGTTGGTTTGTGTATTCATTCAAGGGCCGTTTGAAAAACACCAGTTAACTGGTCCCTGTCTCTTGGTGACCAGGCATTTCCATCTCGTTGTTTACTTTAAAAGAACCAAAATTACGTGTAGCCCAGAGAAGGGAGACACCCGAGTCTGGCAAGTGCCTGAAACCCAGCTCCAGGAAAAAGTGCAGCAGCACTCCTCGAGTCAGCAGCGAGCCTGCCCGCCCACGTGCCCTGACTTTCATTTCATCGCCTACCCCAGAGGGTTGAGGGGGTTGGGGGGGTGGTCTATGCTGTTAGGCGATTGACAGATGAGTCCAGAAGAGGTTCCGCGCTGCCTGTGGTCAGAAGCCCGGAGGCCCCGCGGGGTGTGATCTCTCACCGCCACCTCCGCCTGCCAAGTTCAAGCGATTCTCTTGCCTCAGCCTCCCGAGTAGCTGGGATTACGGGCGCCCGCCACCACGGCTAATTTTGTATTTTTATTAGAGATGGGGCTTCTCCAGGTTGGTCAGGCTGGTCTCGAACTCTCACCTCAGGTGATCTGCCCACCTCGGGTTTCCCAAAGCGCTGGGATTACAGGCATGAACCACCACCCCCGGCCCCCGGCAGGGTTATCGAGCCTGTGGTCTCCAGGAGCTGGGATGAGGGCCCAGGGGAGTGGGATGGACCCGCCAGGCCTGGACCCGAGGGAGCCGGACCCAGCTCCCAGCCAGGGTGGCGCGGAGCCTGGAGAGAGGAAGGGGCGCAACGCGAGAACGCGAAGCCTTCGAGCGGCCCAGGCCGAGGCGGGCAGGGGTGGCCTGGGCCCCGGCGGCAGCCGCTGGTCCGAGGTGTCGGAGGAGGGCCTGCCGCGCCGGATTGCGTCCCTGGGCGGGATTCCCGCCCCGCCCCGCGCTGGCCACGCCCAGGCGCCCTCAGCGCGCTAGGCCCGCGGTCCCTTTAAGACGCCCGGGGCGCCCCCCCCTGCTGCCGTCGCCGCCGCCGCCGGGCCATGGCAGCACAGCTACTGGAGGAGAAGCTGACCTGCGCCATCTGCCTGGGGCTCTACCGGGACCCGGTGACGCTGCCCTGCGGCCACAACTTCTGCGGGGCCTGCATCCGGGACTGGTGGGGCCGCTGCGAGAAGGCGTGCCCCGAGTGTCGGGAGCCCTTCCCAGACGGCGCCGAGCTGCGCCGCAATGTGGCCCTCAGCGGCGTGCTGGAGGTGGTGCGCGCCGGGCCCGCCCGGGACTCCGGCCCTGAGCCCGGCCCCGGCGCGCGCTGCCACCGCCACGGGCGGCCGCTGGAGCTCTTCTGCCGCACCGAGGGCCGCTGCGTGTGCAGCGTGTGCACCGTGCGCGAGTGTCGCCTCCACGAGCGGGCGCTGCTGGACGCCGAGCGCCTGGAACGGGAGGTGACTCCACCGACGGGGGCGGGAGGGGGCCGGGCCCGCCGCAGCCTGGCCACCGCCCGGTGACTCCTGCGGGCCGCGCCCTGCTCTCTCTGGGCGCCTGGTGGGGGCGGGGAGCCTCAACTGGAGGTGGCTTTGCCCAACCTGGGAGTTGATTATAAAAATCGCGGGCCTGTGCATCCGACTGGCATGTGCAGCACAGCCAGGGCCACAGGGTAGGGTGGGTCTCAGGAGCTGCTTGGCACCTTCTGGATGAACGCAGAAGCCTGGGCATGAGGCAGCAGCTCCCTGCCCCGTGCCCAGGCGCTAGAAAACCGTCGTGTGTCACCGGCGATCTGCGAGTCTCCTTTCATTTGCTGTGTGGAAGGGCTTGGGGGGCTGTTGGTAAATGGATCAGAGGAGCTCCCTGCCCTTAAGAGGCTTAGAATACACTTAAGAAGTTCAGTGTTCCAGTCAGGTGTGAATGTATTGTTACAAAATGCAGTGAGGAAAGCACATGGCATGTGATAGCAATGTCAGGGTGACCCTGCTAAGCGGGGAGGGGAGGCCACCTTCAGGCTGGCACGTGAGGGCTGAGGAAGCACCAGCCAGAAGAAAGATCTGAGGAAAAGCATTCTAGGCAGAGGAGGCAGCCTGGTCCCTGTTCCGGGAAGGGAAAGAACTAGGCACACGGGGTCCCTGGGGGCAGATTTTTGCCACTGAGATCTGTGGGCGAGGCCCTGGGGGTCAGCAGGGTCGGATCGGGCAGGGTCCTGGGGGAGTCTGGCTCTTACTCTAGGGGGATGGGGACCATCACGCAGAATCATTTGGGGACAGAGGAGGGCTTGGAGGCAGGGTGACACATGGTCAGATTTGGGCTTCATGGAGACTGATCACCTGGCTGTGGGGTGAAGTGGGCATAAGACCTGAATCGAGGAGCAGCCCCGGGCAGCAGTGCAGGGAGGCAAGGAACCGGTTGTGGGGGCAGGGAGAGGAGACCAGGATGGAGGAGATGAGAAACGCTGAGGGGGAGCAGTACCTTGTGGAGGCAAAAGCAGGCCAGGGGGACACGGGGGACAGCAGAGAGGGTGGTAAGGGAGACACCTGGGTTTCTGTGTTGAGCAAGCATGTGGCTGGGGTGCTATGTGCTGAGAGGCCTAGTTTGGCTTTAGATGTATAGAGGTCAGAGTTGCCAGTGGGAAAAACCAGGGGATGGGTCTGCAGCAACTGTCCAAAGCTCAGGAGCGGGGAGCTGGAGGTCTAGAGCTGGGAGTCATTAGCACAGGAGAGAGAGAAGGTTCTGGGAAGGAGGAGGAGAAGGCCCTGCCTGCAGTCAAACCAAGATGGAGCTCCCAGGGAGATGGGGAAGGCTGGGAGAACTGCACAAGAGTGCCAGGAAGAGAACGGTCAGGGTGCCTATGCTGATGGGAGGCTCGGTACAAGGACAGAAATGACCTTCAGCATCGGTACCATGGAGGTGGCCCATGCCACAAGACCATTTCAACAGCGAAGACAGGACACGGAATCATTTGGGGACAGAGGAGGGCTGGGACAAAGGCATGGGCGGAGGAGGGTGCAGGGACACTGGATGGGACAGGAAGGGAAGGAGTGGCCTGGTGAGCAGGGAGGGAGGGAGGGGTATACAGCAGGGGGTTGGTGAGGTGGGAGGCCTGGGACTGAGGCGGCTGGAACAGGAGAGGGCAGGAAGGCGGTGGTCAGAGAAGAAGAATGGATGCCTAGAATGGAGATTGTGGAGCTGGTGACAAGGGCCAGGGTGCGTTCACAGGAGCGGCTGAGATGAGGTGAAGGAAGAGGGCTCCAGAGTGTTGGGGGACGTTGCTTGTAGCTGCTGAGGCCGCCAAGGAGGATGAGCTGAGATGTACTGCTTACGGGCGGGTGCAGAAAACAGCTAGGCATGGAAATTTGCGACGGAGGCCAGTAGATGATGGCCATGCAGAGGGAGTGGCAGGGGCAGCCAGTGGCACCACGGGAACCCGGATTTTGCAAGAGAGAGGGAAAGGCCCATGGGGGTACTGTCCCTAGGGGAGGACCGGGTGCCCTGGGAGAGCCTACCCTCCCATCTCCTGTGTTCCTGTGTTAAATGCTCGAGGCAGGGGACCTGGAGGAGTGCTGGGCTTGGGAAGATCTGAGGACTTTGACCAAATTATCACCTTCTCTGAGCCCATTTCCTCTCTGATGCACTAGGGGGGAACGGAAGCAGGGTGTTGAAGCTCTTGACCAGGCGCTGGGAACAGGGCCCCTGGTATCTGTGTGGTTCATCCTGCTCACATGAGAGCATCGTGTTTTGATTCCCAAGGGAATCGGGGAGCGCAGCCGCATAGAGGTCCCTTTCTTCCCCCTCATGCCCAAAGCCAGGGTCAGGGGCTGGCTGGGTCCCCTGAATAATCTACTTTGTGCATGCAAATAACTGGCCACTTGTCAGACAGCTTTGGTGCTTTGGGTGGTCCCTGAAGTCAGCTCCTCAAGCCCCAGGGCCTCCTGGGCCACTGACCCCTCTGCAGTGAGACAGAGACCAATGGCTTTAGTGTTTGGGGTCATCCATGCAAGGCCCTCTGAGTCAGCATTATCGCTTTCATGTATTGATGGGTGGAGGGTTAGGCCCAGAGAGGGTAGGTGCTTTGCCCCAGCTTGCTCAACATGCAAGAGGTAGAAATGGGAATTAAGTTGGGTCCTGAGCCCAAGGCTTCTGCTCTGCTCAGATTCCACCTGCTGCAGGCGAGGAGCGACTTTGTCCAGACCCCTTGGCACACAGGTCCAACTCTCCCCGGGTTAGAGTGAGGCCGGTGCTCTGGAGACTGGCCTGGGGTGGCATGCGGAGGGGCTGCGTGGCGTCTGCAGGCGTGGTTAGTTGTCTGAGGAAGGATGTCACAGCCAATCCTGGCCCTGTCTCGTTGCTTGTCCCACGGGCGGGCACCACAGGCCCAGCTGAGAGCCAGCCTGGAGGTTACCCGGCAACAGGCCACCCAAGCCGAATGCCAGCTACTGCAGCTACAGAAGCAAAGCAGCCAGATCCAGGTACGAGGCCTGTGCCTGCCTGCCCACCGCGGCCTCACAATGCATCCTGGGGGTGGCCACCAGCTGGACCCTGGAACACCAGGCAGCAGGGAGTGGCGCTGAGCACGGAGCTGGGCACAGGGGGCCTGGGGAGGTTCCCAGGACCTTGGCTGCCCACATCCCTGCCCCTCAGCTCAGCGAGCAGCCCTGGCCCTAGCCTGCCTTGGCGTGGCACAGGACCCTAGCCACCCTGAAGCCCCTCTTGATCCCATGCAGAGCTCCGCCTGCACCTTGGCCTCCTTAGTCTCCAGCAAGTTCAGCAGCCTGCTACAGGCCCTGGAGATGCAGCACACGGCGGCGCTGAGGAGCATTGAGGCAGCCAAGACGCAGGCGCTGGCACAGGCTCAAGACGAGGAGCAGCGACTTCGGGGCCACTTGGAGGCTCTGGCTCGCCATGGCTGCAGGATCCAGGAGCTCTTGGAGCAGGGGGATGCGCAGACCTTCCTGCAGGTGCCAGGTGTGAGGGCACAGGTGGGGGGACTTGCTTCCCAGCCCCTCGAGCCTAGGCTTACTTGCTCTCCCTGGGGCTCAGGAATCACAGCTCCTCCAGCCCCCAGGGCCTCTTGGGCCACTCACCCCTCTGCAGTGGGATGAAGACCAACAGCTGGGTGACCTGAAGGAGTTGCTAAGCCGGCTGTGTGGCCTCCTCCTGGAAAACGGGGACCACCCCGGGATACCAGCCAAGCCTGTGGACTTAAGCCCCGTGGGTGAGGCTAACCCCAGATCCCCCCACTGGGCCCAGCTGTCCCTCCCACTGGGGGATGGAGGAGGGTCATGGCCCACACATCGTGACCTCTCCAACCACTCCCCTAACACTGCTTTGCCCCCTAGAGGCTCCAGGTCCCCTGGCACCGGTCCCAAGCACAATTTGTCCACTGAGGAGGAAACTCTGGCAGAGTAAGGAGGCTGTTCGTGTGTGTGCACCTGTGTGTGTGTGCAAGGAAGTGCACGTGTGCGCCCGTGTGTGTGGTGTGCAAGGAAGTGCACGTGTGCGCCCGTGTGTGTGGTGTGCAAGGAAGTGCATGTGCGCCTGTGTGTGCAAGGAAGTGCACGTGTGTGCCTGTGTGTGCAAGGAAGTGCACGTGTGTGCCTGTGTGTGTGGTGTGCAAGGAAATGCATGTGTGTGCCTGTGTGTGCTGTGAGCACTGTGTACGCGCCTGTTTGTGTACATATGTGATTGGGGGGCACGTGTTGTGACTGTTCTGTCCTGGATTTCTGGGCCTGGCCCAACCCCCTGCACACCTCGTGCATGTCCACCCTGAAGCAGGTGCAGCCAGCATGTGTTGAAGGACAGAGTCTGGAACACAGATCTGTAATTCTTCCACTTAATACCGAGTTAATGGCTCTCGGAGCCCCAGTTTTCTCAGCTGTGAATGGGGCTGATAGAGGATTCCACCTGCGAGGTGGCGGCGAGGATTCAGTGCTGTGGTGACGGCCAGTGCTCGGCGTGCCCAGCAGATGTTTAGCTGTAGGTAAATGGAGATGTGGCTCTGCTGTCTTCCCTCTGGACAGGAGCCCAGCCCACCTCTGTCCTTTCCCCAACAGATTATCGCAATCTAACCTTTGATCCCGTCAGTGCCAACCGTCACTTCTATCTGTCGCGCCAGGACCAGCAGGTGAAACACTGTCATCAGTCCCGGGGCCCAGCTGGGCCAGGCAGCTTCGAGCTCTGGCAAGTGCAGTGTGTCCAGAGCTTCCAGGCTGGGCGCCACTACTGGGAGGTGCGTGCGTCAGACCACTCAGTGACGCTGGGCGTCTCCTACCCGCAACTGCCACGGTGCAGGCTGGGGCCCCACACAGACAACATTGGTCGGGGCCCCTGCTCCTGGGGGCTCTGCGTCCAGGAGGATGGCCTCCAGGCCTGGCACAATGGGGAGGCCCAGCGCCTCCCAGGGATGTCAGGGCGGCTCCTGGGCATGGATTTGGACGTGGCCTCAGGCTGCCTCACCTTCTACAGCCTGGAGCCCCGGACCCAGCCCCTGCACACTTTCCATGCCCTCTTCACCCAGCCCCTCATCCCTGTCTTCTGGCTCCTCGAGGGTAGGACCCTGACCCTGTGCCATCAGCTGGGGGCTGTGTTCCCTCCTGGGCCCCAGGAAGAGGTCTCTGTGCTCAGCTGAAGAAGGCATGGGATGGAGCCCTGGCACAACTGCCACCCTGCCTGTGTGCCCAAGAGCTGCCCAGCTTCAGCTTGGGGACCCAAGGACCAGCTCTTGGCCTCTCTGTGACTCAGAGAGAGATTGGGGGTTGTGGGGGTGGGCATAAACCCAGAGTTCACATTTCCAGCCTCTTAGAAGGGGACACGGTCTAGGAAGGGGATAAATGGGAAGCCCTCGCCCCAAACAACCCAGTTCTAGGCATCGCCTGGACCTAGGGGGCTAGAGCAGTGCCCAGGGGACTTCTTGGCTTACAGGACAGCATATGTGACAAAATTCAGATCCACCTGAATTTGCCTCTGGAGATGATAACGGACCAAAGGAGCAGTCAGTGTGGGGCAGTGAGCCAGGGGAAGATGGATTCCTCCCTCCTTCCCGCCTGAGGCTCTAATTTTTTGTTACATTTGGGTAGACGTCCGTCCTGTCTTGGAGTCTTTTTATTTTGTGCATCCTTAAAATAGTATGCTGTAAACAACTGTTTTCTGCATTTAAACATTTTTATTTTTCCAGGAGACAGTCCTGCTCTGTCACCCAGGCTGGAGTGCAGTGGTACAATCATGGCTCACTGCAGCCTCGGGCTCCTGAGCTCAAGGGATGCTCACACCTCAGCCTCTGGAGTAGCTGAGATTACAGTGTTTTCTGCAATTTTTTGACTTAACATAAGCATTTTTCACGTGACTGAAAATTTTCACTGATGGATTGCTGTAGTCGTTCTAATGGCTATCAAATTTATTTACCCACTATTGGACATTTAAATTGCTTTCTTTTTAGCTATACAAATATCAGTATTGCCGGGCACGGTGGTTCACGCCTGTAATCCCAGTACTTTGGGAGGCTGAGGCGGGTGGATCACAAGGTCAGGAGTTCAAGACTAGCCTAGCCAACATGGTGAAACCCCGTCTCTACTAAAAATACAAAAATTAATAGACGTGGTGGTGGGCACCTGTAGTCCCAGCTACTTGGGAGGCTGAGGCAGGAGAATCACTTGAACCCGGGAGGTGGAGTAGCTGAGATTACAGTTCTCAGCTGTAATTTACTGAGCCAAGATTGCACCACTGTACTCTAGTTTGGGTGACAGAGCAAGACTGTCTCAAAAAAACAGAAAAAACTAACAATGTGATTTTTTTTTTTTTTTTTTTTTTGAGACAGAGTCTCCCTCTGTCATCCAGGCTGGTGTGAAGTGGTGTCATCATGGGCTCATGGGATTCTCCTGCCTCAGCCTCCTGAGTAGCTGGGATTACAGGTGTGTGCCACCATGCCCAGCTTTCGGTGAATATTTCTGAGCAGGATGCCTGGCCACATTGATGGTCGTGTGTAGGCTAAGTTACCTCAAGTGAGTCACTCAGGGAACAATGAGCACTTGAAGATTGTTTTATGTAAAAGGCCGCAGTGAGGCCACCTTAAATCAGGCCGACTAAGGCCCCTCAACCCCGTCACCGAGCAGCATATGACACTGGCAGGACCTCAGTCCAGCATCCCACCCCTGGGCATGGGGCTTCAGGGCAGCCACGTGTGCAGGTGCCAGCTCAGGCTAGCTCCTCTAGGTGTGGTCTGGTCTTTGCCATTCCAGAGCATGCTGCCACGAAGCCTCCGGCCATGTTTTTGCTTGTATTTCCGGAAGTGGGGTTGCCAGGTCATATAGCAGGTATAATTTTTTTTTTT
>NW_016107408.1:6034395-6035537 GCF_001604975.1 Cebus imitator | reverse complement strand
ACCAGGATGGTCTCGATCTCTTGACCTCGTGATCCACCCGCCTCAGCCTCCCAAAGTGCTGGGATTACAGGCTTGAGCCACCGCGCCCGGCCGGGTATAATTTTTTTTTTTTTACTTGACATGTTCCACTTGTTCTGGGAGGTAGTTCCAAGAGTGTCTGCTTTTGGCTGGGCATGGTGGTTCACTGGGCACGTTAAGTGCTGGGCATGTAATCCCAGCACTTTGGGAGGCCGAGGCAGGTGGACCACCTGAGGTCAGGAGTTTAAGACCAGCCTGACCAACATGGCGAAACCCCATCTTTACTAAAAATAGCCGGGCATGGTGGCATACATCTGCAGTCCCAGCTACTCGGGAGGCTGAGGCAGCAGAATAGCTTGAACCCAGGAGGCGGAGGTTGCAGTGAGCCCAGATTGCATCACTGCACTACTACCTGGGCGACAGAACGAGACTCCATCTCAAAACAAAACAGGGGGTGTCTGCTTTTGTAACCTTTAAAACTGTGTATCTATGTTATATGTACTCATGGATAAATATTTCACAATAAAAGTTTTTAAAAGACTAATATATGCAATACACATACTACCTAATATAGAAAATGTTTTTATATTTGTTAAAAAAAAAAAAAAAAAGCTTTCAAGGTAAGAGGCCGCTCTCGTCAGGTATGGAGCTAGGTGCAGATGCAATGTGGCTCTTGATAGCACCTTACGTATAGTTGTGTCCCAAAGGAAGGATGAGGACAGCTGCTGAAGTCCTAAAGAGCAAGCCTAACTTAAGCTGTTGGCACACAGGCATTACACAGAAAGCTGGAAGTTGAAATGGTGGAGTCCAACTTGCCTGGACCAGCTTTATGGGTTCTGCTTGTAACGTTTTTATCCATGGATGCCTTGCTTGGGTATGGAGAGTCGGTTTGACTACACTGTGTGGAGCAAGTTTTAAAGAAGCAAAGGACTCGGAATTCATGCTTGAAGAAGTGCAGGCAGACCTGCTAACCTAGAAACTAGAGTTTTTAATGACCACCGCAAGCAAGCATGCAGTTTGGCCCTTGAAAGGGTCTTTCCAGCCGGGCGCGGTGGCTCAAGCCTGTAATCCCAGCACTTTGGGAGGCCGAGGCGGGTGGATCACAAGGTCAAGAGATCGAGACC
>NW_016107408.1:6015884-6033290 GCF_001604975.1 Cebus imitator | reverse complement strand
GAGACCAGCCTGGCCAACATGATAAAACTCCATCTTTACTAAAAATACAAAAACTAGCCCAGTGTGGTGGTGGGCACTTGTAATCCCAGCTACTCGGGAGGCTGAGACAAGAAAATCTCTCGAACCCAAGAGGCGGAGGTTGAAGTGAGCCTAGATTGCACCACTGCCCTCGAGCCTGGGCGACAGAGCAAAACTCAAAAAAAAAAAAAAGAGATGGGGGCCTCACTCTGTCACCCAGGCTGGAGTGCAGGGTCGGGATGTCTGCTCACTGCAGCCTCCGCTTCCTGGGCTCAAGGGATCCTCCTTCCTCCTGCCTCGGCCTCCTGAGTAGCTGGAACTACAGTCGCACACCACCTCACCAGCTACATTTTTAATTTTTTATAGAGAACAGGGTTCTCACTATGTTGCCCAGGGTGGTCCTAAACTCCTGGCTTTGAGCAATCCATGCCTAGCCAGCCTGATTCTGACAGAACTCTCCATCTCCTCCCCAGGAAAATGCACAGTGGGATCAAGGGAAAAGGCAGCACAGACTTGGGATGTGACATCTGGAAAGGGGACATGTTTGATTAGCCTGTGGGTGTTCCAGCATATCTGGCCTACCCACCAGACCCCCTTACAGATTCTGGGCTTCAGTTATACACAGTCAGGTGGAAGGTCACCTGGAGACAGAACAAGGGCAGGAGAGATTGTGAAAGACAGAGATCTCATGGGCCAGCAGGACTGGAGGGAGGCGGATTGGAGGCCAGAGGGGTGCATTAGTCTGTTTTCATGCTAATAAAGACACACGAGACTGGGTAATATAGAAAGGAAAGAGTTGTTTTTGCATGTTTGTTTTGAGATGGAGTCTCGCTTTGTTGCCCAGGCTGGAGTGCAGTGGTGCAATGTCAGCTCCCTGCAACCTCCGCCTCCTGGGTTCAAGTGATTCTCCTGCCTCAGCCTCCCGAATAGCTGGGACTATAGGTGTGCAACCATGCCCAACTAATTTTTTTGTATTTTTAGTAGAGACGGGGTTTCACCGTATTAGCCAGAATGGTCTCTATCTCCTGACCTCAGCCTTCCGAAGTGCCGGGATTACAGGCATGGGCCACTGTGCCCAGCCAGGAAAGAGGTTTAATGGACTTACAATTTCACACAGCTGAGGAGGCCTCACAGTCATGGTAGAAAGTGAAGGAGGACCAAAGGCATGTCTTACATGGTGGCAGGCAGGGAAAGCATGTTCAGGGGAACTGCCCTTTACAAAACCATCAGATCGTCCAGGTGTGGTGGCTCATGCCTGTAATCTTAGCACTTCGGGAGGCCAGAGCAGGGTGGATCACCTGAGGTAAGGAGTTTGAGACCAGCCTGGCCAACAGGATGAAGCCCCCTCTCTACTAAAAATACAAAAATTAGCCCGGTGGGGTGACGCACCCCTGTAGTCCCAGCTGCTCCAGAGGCTGAGGCTCAAGATTGGCTTAAACCTGGGAGGCAGGGATTGCAGTGAGCTGAGATGGAGCCATTGCACTCTAGCCTGGGTGCAAGAGTGATACTCTGTCTCAAAAAAAAGGCGGGCATAGTGGCTCATGCCTATAATTTCAGCACTTTGGGAGGCCCAGGTGGGCAGATCACAAGGTCAGGAGTTCGAGACCAGCCTGACCAATGTGGTGAAACCCTGTCTCTACAAAAAATACAGAAGTTAGCCAGGCATGGTGGCAGGCACCTGTAATCCCAGCTACTTGGGGGGGCTGAGGTAGGAGCATGGCTTGAACCCAGGAGATGGAGGTTGTGGTGAGCTGAGATCGCGCCATTGCTTTCCAGCCTGGGCAACGAGAGCGAAACTCCGTCTCAAAAAAAAAAAGTGCTGTAGGTACATGGTTTCATCCCCTTTCAATATCTTTCAGAGACACAAGTATAGCTAGAAATAGCTTTTTACTTATTCTCATCACTGGATTGCTTTTTGCTTTTTTTTTTTTTTTTTGCTTTCACATTTCTGATCTTTTTCCAGTTCCATATAAAGTACTCCCATCAGCATTTATTTTTCTTTTCTTTTTTTTTTTTTTTTTTTTCGGAGACAAGGTCTCAATATGTTGGCCGGGCTGATGTCAAACTCCTGAGCTCAAGTCCTCCTCCCTCAGTTCCCGAAGTCCTGGGATTACAGGTGTGAGCCACCATGCCCAGCCACTTGTTTTTGTTTGCTAGTTTTCCTTTTTTTCCCAAGCAGTACTATAGCCAGCCAGAGTCAGATGTGAGATTTATAATTATTCAAGCTGCAACCCCTTGAGCTTAAATTCTACGTCCTCCGCAGGACTAGTTATGTGACCTCTGGCAAGATATGGAAACTGTTGGAATTCCAGTTGCCATCCTTTAGGACATGGTCCTTGGACGGACAGAATGAGGGCAGGTGTGAATATGCTAAGTTTAGTGGTGCCAGTTACCTTTGCCCTTGGCTCTGAGACAATTCATTTTGAAGGGAACTAATATATTGGGCAAACAACTTTAAAACTTTGGAAATGGAGGCCAGGGCGGATCATGAGGTCAAGAGATTAAGACCATCCTGGCCAACATGGTGAAACCCCGCCTCTACTAAAAATACAAAAATTAGCCAGGCATGATGGCACATGCACCTGTAGTCCCAGCTACTCGGGAGGCTAAGGCAGGAGAATCGCTTGAACCTGGGGGGTGAAGGTTGCAGTGAGCTGAGATCATGCCATTGCACTCCAGCCTGGGGAAGAGAGTGAGACTCGGTCTCCAAAAAAAAAAAAAAAAAAAAAATTTTTTTGGAAAAGCAAATGAAATAGCAAACTGTCAGCCTGGGCACCATGGCTCACACCTGTAATCCCAACACTTTGGGAGGCTGAGGTGGGCGGATCACCTGAGGTCAGAGGTTTGAGACCAGCCTGGCCAACACGGTGAAACCCCGTCTCTACTAAAAATACAAAATTTAGCTGGGCGTGATGGTGCATGCCTGTAATCCCAGCTACTCGGGAGGCTGAGGCAGGAGAATCGCTTGAACCCGGGAGGTGGAGGTTGCAGTGAGCCAAGATCATGCCACTGTACTCCAGCCTGGGGAACAGAGTAAGACTTGGTCTCAAAAAGAAAAGAAAAGAAATAGCAAGATGCCACCACGCTGACAGACAAACCACATCTCTGTGCCTTCCTCGTGGGGAACAGATCTTTTCAAGCAGGGAGGACAGCAGGTGTGGGTGGGGAGCAGAGGGTTGGCTGGGACCCGACCAGAAAGGCACCCCCTTCCTCCAGAACCAGGCAGGTTTGTGGCCTCAACAAACCCAGGCAAGCTGGTCGCCAAGCCTCAGGGCAGGGTGGCACAGATGCCTGGGCCCCCCAACCACTCCTGGGGCTTAGTAAACAAGGGACGGTCCTGATCAAGTGCTCTTGGTGGAAACCAACGTATGGAACTCATTACCAGCCTTCCTGCCAAATCAGGCACACCCAGGCGGGCTCCCTGCTACTCCCTCTGCCTGGAAGGTCTGTTCCCACCCCAGTCTCTGCCCGCCTGAGTCCTAGCAGTCTGTGAAAGCACAGCTCAAATGCCACTTCCACAGTTCCCCCAGCCTTTCCCATGGAGCCCCCAGGAGCAGATAGCACCCCTCTTTTGGCACTTGGGGTTGCAACAATCTGAATGTGTGTGTACCCTCAGAATTGACATGTTGAAATCCTCACCCCTAAGGTGGTGGTAGGAGGTGTGGTCTTCAGGAGGGTGGAGCCTTATTAAAGGGATGAGTGCCCTTGTCCAAGGGGTCCCAGAGGCTCTCCGGCTGTCCCTTGGCCATGTGAGGACACAGTGGGAAAGCAGCCATCTGCAACCCAGGGAGTGGCCTTCACCGGAACGCTGACTGTGCTGCCGCTGTGATCGTGGACTTCCAGCCTCCAGAACTGTGAGGAATAAATGTATAAGCCACCCAGTCTCTGGTGTTCTGGGACAGTAGCCCAGACACACTAAGACAGGGGTTACTGAGTGCCTGGAGAGCCAGCTGCCTCCCCAAGAGACAGGGTCCCTCCTTTCTTTTCTTTTTTCTTCTTTTATTTTAACACTTTATGTTGAGCTATCTTTTTTTTTTTTTTTTTGAGGGAGAGTCTTGCTCTGTTGCCCAGGCTGCAGCGCAGTGGTGCCATCTCGGCTCACTGTAGTCTTGACCTCTCCAGGGTCAAGTCAAACTGCTGATCCTCCCACCTCAGCCTCCCAAGTAGCTGGGACCACAGGCTACTGCGATGAGCTAATTTTTTTTTTTTTTTTTTGTAGAGACAGAGTCTCCCTACATTGCCCAGGTTGGTCTTGAACTCCTGGACTCAAGTGATTCTCCCACCTTAGTCTCCCCAAGTGCTGGGATTACAGGCATGAGCCCCTGCACCCAGCCTGACTTATCACTGTTGATGTTGACCTTGTTAACCTGGCTGAGCTACTGTGTCAGGTTTCTCAGCTGCTAAGCTTTGGCTCCCTTTGGAAGAGTCACTCTGCACACCCCACAGGAGTGGGAAGTTAAGCTCCTCCTCAGAGTAGCTACAAAAATAATTTGGGGCTTGGCACAGTGGCTCACACCTGAAATCCCAGCACTTTGGGAGGCCGAGGCAGGCGGATCACCTGAGGTCAGCAGTTCCACACCAGCCTGGCCAACAGGGTGAAACCCTCTCTACTAAAAGTACAAAAATTAGTTGAGTGTGGTAGCACGCGCCTGTAATCCCAGCTACTTGGGGGGCTGAGGCGGGAGAATCGCTTGAACCTAGGAGTAGAGGTTGCTGTGAGCTGAGATTGCGCCACTGCACTCCAGCCTGGGCCACAAGAGCAAAGCTCCATCTAAAAAAAAAAAAACAGAAAAAAATTATTTGGAATTCTCAATGTAAAATGTGTCTATTCTCCCCAACTTGTTCATTTATTATTTATTTATATAGGCATGGACCCATAGATGTTTATTTTACACTTTGAGTTATAACCCAGTGCTACTTATTTTGTTGTCATTCTGGTGTTGTGTTTTAACTTAACATTATTGATATAACTCATACAATAAAATGCACCACTTTAAGTGCATAATTAGATGAGATGGTTTTTTTTTTTTTTTTTTGGATGCAGTCTTGCTCGGTTGCCCAGGCTAGAGTGCAGTGGTGTGATCCTGGCTCACTGCAACCTCTGCCTCCTGGGTTCAAGCGATTCTCCTGCCTCAGCCTTCTGTGTAGCTGGGATTACATGCACCTGCCACAGCGCCCAGCTAAATTTTGTATTTTTTAGTAGAGACGGGGTTTCACCATCTTGGCCAGGCTGGTTTTGAACTCCTGACCTCGTGATCCTCTCGCCTTGGCCTCCCAAAGTGCCGAGATTACAGGCGTGAGCCACAGCACCTGGCTAGATGAGGTTTAAATACTTCCAGTTGGGGAACTCTCCCCAGCTCCACCACAGGTGCCCCTGAGTGTCTAGGGACCAGAATTAAATTCCTCAGACAAGGGACTGGGAGAATGACGTCAACTTCCCATTTCAGGTCTAGAAAAGCCCAAGTTCTCCAGCGGGGTAAACAGAGTCGCTAAAGGGGCCGGGCCTCGGTGGCTCACCTGTAATCCCAGTACTTTGGGAGGCCAAGGCGGGTGGATTACCTGAGGTCAGGAGTTCGAGACCAGCCTGGCCAACATGGTGAAACCCCGTCTCTACTAAAAAATACAAAAATTAGCTGGGTGTGGTGGCTGGGCCTGTAGTCCCAGCTATTCAGGAGGCTGAGGCAGGAGAATCGCTTGAACCCGGGAGGTGGAGGTTGCAGTGAGCTGAGATCGTGCCACTGTACTCCAGCCTGGAGACAGAGTGAGAATGCGTCTCGAACAAAACAACCCAAAAATTAGTCGGGTGTGGTGGCGCGGGCCTGTAATTCCAGCTACTTGGGAAGCTGAGGCAGGAGACTCACTTGAACCCAGGAGGCGGAAGATGGAGTGAGTCAAGATTGCGCCACTGCACTCCAGCCTGGGCGACAAGAGGAAAACTCTGTCTCAAAAAAAAAAAAAAAAAAGAATCGCTAAGGGGCAAAAACAGACGCACATCAGCAGTTATTTTTCTCTGCTGTCAGCAGCTCAGGAACTTTGCTAAGGGTGCCAGGGAGGGGTCCAGCGCAGAGGTGCAGGCTTGACACAGCTAGACCGGTCCAGCCCCTGCGGAGCCCTGGCCTGGCCCAGAGAGACCAAGGGGATGGAGGCTCAGCGCTTCCTACTCTTTCCGCTGTGCCCCTCGCGTTCTCCGCCCGCACCCCCTCGGTTTCACAGCCTTTCGGCAGCGCCCTTCCCTGGGACCACGCAGACTCCCCTGGGGGTCGAGCGGGCTCAGAAGCGTCGTCTGGGTGGGGACTGGGAGTCTGCGGACCGGCGGGCGGGCCGGCAGAGCTGGGGGCGGGCCGATCTGGGGGCGGGCGGGGGCTGGAGCCCTGGCCTGAGTCCCAGGGGGCGGTGCCGCGGCGGGAACGGCCCCGGTCCCTCCCAGGCGGGAGCAAAATCGGCGGAGCCCTGAGCGGCCGCGGAGCCATGGACGGCAGCGGGCCCTTCAGCTGCCCCATCTGCCTGGAGCCGCTCCGGGAGCCGGTGACGCTGCCCTGCGGCCACAACTTCTGCCTTACCTGCCTGGGCGCGCTCTGGCCGCATCGTGGCGCCGCTGGCGCCGGCGGACCCGGAGGCGCGGCCCGCTGCCCGCTGTGCCAGGAGCCCTTCCCCGACGGCCTGCAGCTCCGAAAGAACCACACGCTGTCCGAGCTGCTGCAGCTCCGCCAGAGCTCGGGCCCGGGGCCCAGCCCCGGCCCGGCCCCCGCCCCAGCCCTGGAGCCCTCGGCGCCCAGCGCGCCACCCAGCGCCCCCGAGCCGTCGGCTCCCTGCGCGCTGGAGCCGTGGCCGGCCGGCGAAGAGCCCGTGCGCTGCGACGCGTGCCCCGAGGGCGCGGCCCTGCCCGCCGCGCTGTCTTGCCTCTCCTGCCTCGCCTCCTTCTGCCCTGCGCACCTGGGTCCGCACGAGCGCAGCCCTGCGCTCCGCGGACACCGCCTGGTGCCGCCGCTGCGCCGGCTGGAGGAGAGCCTGTGCCCGCGCCACCTGCGGCCGCTCGAGCGCTACTGCCGCGCGGAGCGCGTGTGCGTGTGCGAGACCTGCGCCGCCCAGGAGCACCGGGGTCATGAGCTGGTGCCGCTGGAGCAGGAGCGCGCGCTTCAGGAGGTGGGGCATGGGGACACTCGGGTGGGCCGGGGAGGGTGACGGGGGGGCTGAGGGCCTTGGACCGACCCCCCAACCTTCCTGGGTTGGGTCTTAATTTCCTCCTCCCTAACCCTTCCAGCCTTGACAGTGTCATCCGTTCGTGGTGGTGGAGATGGGAAGGGAGGAAGGAGGGACGTGAGAATGGGACAAGGACACGAAGAGCCGGCAGGGGACCTGAAGCCGGGTCGGGGTCCATGAGAGTGTAGGCGAGAGGGAGGGGGGTTCCGTTTGCTGCTCCCGCAGGGCGCTCGCGCTGGGCTCAGCTCAGATTTGCTCTGGCCTGAAGCAACGGCTTGATGGGTGTGGCGGGCGGCAGAGGGCGGCCGGACACACAGAGCCTCTGTCCAGCTGTTGGGGGAGTGCCTGTGGTGGGAGCATGTGCGCGGCCGCCGCTACCTCCCGCCCCCAGTTTCCTTTGGTCTCCAGCCCGGTCTTGGCGCCTCCGGCCTTGGGATTTTCCGTCTCTCCTGCCTGGAGCAGTGACTCATAAGACCTGGGGGATTTGCCCGGAATCCCCTTTTTTTCAGGCCTGGACTGTGGATGCAGGCTGTATGGGAACAGTGAACCCCAGGACAGCTTAATGTCTCCTTGTGCGGTCACCCCCCACCTAACTCTCTTACTCTGTGCCTCTTCCCTGGGAGGAAGTTCTCAAATTCGTCTGAGCCCACATAGAGACCAGTGACAGCCCTGTGCTGGGCCTCCTGTCAGAGAGGGGAGGCAGACACCCACGCCCCCCAGGCATTCAGGAGAGGCACCAGCCTGGGCTGCAGGCACCTCTGGCATATGATGGGACATGGTGGCCACTCCAGTCCCACCCAATGCACAGATACCGCTCCCTGGTCACCCCCTTCTCTCCCCTGGCAAGGCCCGGGACCCCAGTGCAGGGCTGTGGCCTCTGCCAGACCTCACACTCATGGAGGGTGTTGTCCACAGGCCGAGCAGCCCAAAGTCCTGAGCGCCGTGGAGGACCGCATGGACGAGCTGGGTGCTGGCATTGCACAGTCCAGGCGCACGGTGGCCCTCATCAAGGTCCGACTCCCCTCCCCAGCCTCCATCCCTGTCCTCCCCTGCAGCTGGCATACCCCTGGCAGTGCATGCTCTCAGCACGGAACAATCCACTCCAAACAAGTCATGCCCATACCCACTGAGCACAAGTGTCCCCTGACCTGGCCAGATCCAGGGCAGGCTCAGGCTGGCCCCTCTGTCCCCTCAGGAGGGCCATTGGGAAGCTGGCTCAGGGAAGGAGGGGGCCAAAGTCCAGGACTGTTCTTTGCCCTCACTGCCACCCCACTGTCATCCTGTGCAGAGTGCAGCCGTAGCGGAGCGGGAGAGAGTGAGCCGGCTGTTTGCAGAGGCTGCGGCCACCCTGCAGGGCTTCCAGACCGAGGTGCTGGGCTTCATCGAAGAAGGGGAAGCTGCCATACTGGGTCGCTCCCAGGGCGACCTGCGGCGACAGGAGGAACAGCGCAGCCGCCTGAGCCGAGCCCGCCAGAACCTCAGCCAGGTCCCAGAAGCCGACTCAGTCAGCTTCCTGCAGGTGAGGGCCACTCTGGGGGCCACAGAGGGAATGGAAGCTGCTGGGGCAGGTGGGGTGGAGGGAGGAGGAGGCAGTGGGTGCATGACCTCCTGGCAGAGCTGCCTCCACCCCCAGCAGGGAGGACCCATGGCCAGCAGAGCTTTAATGGGCATTTGTCTGGCACAGGAGCTGCTGGCACTAAGGCTGGCCCTGGAGGAGGGGTGTGGCCCTGGACCTGGCCCCCCAAGGGAGCTCAGCTTCACCAAATCATCCCAAGCTGTCCGTGCAGTGAGAGACGTGCTGGCCATAGCCTGCGCCAGCCAGTGGGAGCAGCTGAGGGGGCCAGGCGGCAATGAGGACGGGCCACAGAAGCTAGACTCGGAAGGTGGGCAACCCCCTCTGATGACTTACCCTCTCCCAGCCTCCTGCACAGGCCCCCAGGCCTGGGGCCCATCCAGAAGTAGAGGAGGACAATTGTGCCTCGCACAGGGAGGGGCCCAAATCCTGCCAGTGGCAGGAGCTGCCACCCTGTGGGGATCAATCAGCCCCTTGGACCACAGTTTAGCGCAGAGTGGGCTTCTGCTAGCTGCAGTGGGGCTGTGGCCCGGGAAGCACGTGGGGCAAGGGGCAGAACACAGGCAGCCGGCATGCGAGTGAGCACAGCGTGCCACGTCTGGGTGGTGCTTGCTCCCTGGTGGCTCTGGACCCTGGGAGGAAGTGAAGGGAGAAGGAATTGCAGTCACAGGTTCAGAGGGGGGCAGTCTAGGGCTGGCCGCAGTGGCTCACGCCTATAATCCCAGCACTTTGGGAGGCCGAGGCAGGTGGATCACTTGAGGTCAGGAGATCCAGACCAGCCTGACCAACATGGTGAAACCCCATTTCTACTAAAAATACAAAAATTAGCCAAGCATGGTGGTGCATGCCTGTAATCCCAGCTACTCAGTAGGCTGAGGCAGGGGAATCGCTTGAATCCCGGAGGCGGAGGTTGCAGTGAGCCGAGAAAGAGCCACTGTACTCCAACCTGGGCAACATAGTGAGACTGTCTCAAAAACAAAACCAGGCCAGGTGCGGTGGCTCACGCCTGTAATCCAAGCACTCTGGAGGCCAAGGCGGGCAGATCACCTGAGATCGGGAGTTCAAGACCAGCCTGACCAACATGGTGAAACCCTGTCTTAAAAAAAAAAAAAAAAATGGGGGGGGGCAGTCTGGGGACATTCTTGCCACCATCTCCTCTCTGCAGCTGATGCTGAGCCTCAGGACCCTGATAGCACCGACCTCGTGGAGAGTGAAGCCTCCAGGGACTACTTCCTCAAGTGTAAGTGGACTCCCGTGCCCCCTCCACTCACACTGGGCCCTCCTAGGGCTGCTGGCTGGTCCCAGACGAGGGTCCCAGCAGGGCCCTGGCACACGGGGGATTAGGATTCCCCTCCCTAGTTTGTGGGGAGAGCTCAGGCAGTTCCTGGGGTGGTCTCTGGCGGGGCTGGGTTGTGCCGGTTGGAAAGCCGGGAGAGGCCGTGTTTTGGGGTGGTGGGCACATGGGGAGGGGCCGGGCCCTCCGAGCCTGGCCTGAGCCCTGCCTCTCTCTTCTGTCCGCGGGATCAGTTGCCTACATTGTGGATTTGGACAGTGACACGGCAGACAAGTTCCTGCAGCTGTTTGGAACCAAAGGTGTCAAGAGGGTGCTGTGTCCCATCAACTACCCCGAGTCGCCCACTCGCTTCACCCATTGTGAGCAGGTGCTGGGCGAGGGCGCCCTGGACCGGGGCACCTACTACTGGGAGGTGGAGATTATAGAGGGCTGGGTCAGCGTGGGGGTCATGGCCGAAGACTTCTCCCCGCAAGAGCCCTACGACCGCGGCCGACTGGGCCGCAACGCCCACTCCTGCTGCCTGCAGTGGAATGGACGCAGCTTCTCCGTCTGGTTTTATGGGCTGGAGGCGCCCCTGCCGCACCCCTTCTCGCCCACGGTCGGGGTCTGCCTGGAATACGCCGACCGTGCCCTGGCCTTCTATGCTGTGCGGGACGGCAAGATGAACCTCCTGCGGAGGCTGAAGGCCTCCCGGCCCCGCCGGGTTGGCGTCCCTGCCTCCCCCATCGACCCCTTCCAGAGCCGCCTGGACAGTCACTTTGCGAGCCTCTTCACACACAGGCTCAAGCCTGCCTTCTTCCTGGAGAGCGTGGACGCGCACCTGCAGATCGGGCCGCTCAAGAAGTCCTGCATATCCGTGCTGAAAAGGAGGTGATGGGGGGCAGGGGCGCCTCCTGCTGCGGCCTCTGCTCCAGGAAGCTGCCTGCTCTGGGCCCTCTCCTTCCTCTGGGGAAGGCACCAGCGTGAGTCCCACACACCCCAGCCTTCTCATTTCTAGAGGCTTCTACTTTTTATACACTCAGCATTCCCCCTCCCAGGCCGGAGGCCCCCCAGACCCTGTTCCTCTGAAGACCTTGCTTCTGGGAAACAGAACTACAGCTGGGACAGCTCCAAGGTACCCTGACCCCTTCTTTTCCAGGTTTCTAGAACAGTGCCTGGCATGTAGTAGGTGCTCAATAAACACTTGTTGAATGAACGACTCCTTTTCCATCCTCTCCACCCAAGGATTCCCGGAACTGCTCTCTTTCCTAACCTGGCTGAGTGGGCAGGCAGAAGAGGGGCCGGAGCCCCTAGTCCCAGGATTCCTGTTGAGAGAGAGCCCTGACCTGGGAGAAGCGGGCTGGAACAGGGTACCTGCCCTTTGGGGCACCCCCACTCCTTTGTTCCCAGCAGGGACAGCCAGAGGCGGCTTCCGCAGCCCTACCGCCATCCTGGCGTGTTTGCTTGGGATGGCCTGACTCGCACCAGCTATTTTCGTCTTGGACGTCCAGCCTTTGACGTCTGGACCTGCCTTTGCTGTTTGTGCCCAGAATTAAATGCAGGCATCACCCCTCCAGGAACAGGGCAGGACCCTTGGTCGTGGGCAAGAGAGTTGAGACCTGGAGCTTCCTTCACGCGCGGCCCTCAGCCCACAGAGCCGGCCCCAGGGCGTGGCTGGAGCCCAGATCATCTACAATCAGGATTTATGCCCTGGCCGGGCGCAGTGGCTCACGCCTGTAATCCCAGCACTTTGGGAGGCCAAGGCAGGCAGATCACTTGAGGTCAGGAGTTTGAGACCAGCCTGGCCAACATGGTGAAACCCCATCTCTACTAAAAATACAAAAATTAGCCGATCATGGTGGTGGGTGCCTGTCATCCCAGCTATTTAGTGGCCTGAGGCAGAAGAGGTGGAGGTTGCAGTGAGGTGAGATCATACCACTGCACTCCAGCCTGGGTGACAGAGCAAGACTCCATCTCTTTTGTATTTTTTATATAAAAATTGTTATTTATTTAAAGCCTGTAGCACTCAGTATTCCCAGGCAGTCTCCCATCCAAGTACTAACCAGGCCCGACCCTGCTTAGTTTCATGAGATCGGATGCATCTCATGGGTAGTATAGCCATAGATGTAACACTTCATCTCAACAACAAAGAAAGAACTTATTCCCTCGAATCTTCTTGTCCTCTATGCTGGGGACACCTGTGCCCTGTGCACCCGGAGAGCCTCTGCCTCTCTTCTGGGAGGACCCAGTGTCCTCTGCTGCCCTAGAACCCGAGCCAGGCCTGGGGCGCCCTGAGGCTACGGGCCAGTGTGTTTCCAGGCCAGCTCACTCCTCCCTGGGTTCTGTGTGGCCCAGGTGCACCCCAGAGGGGCTGTGGGCGAGGGCAAAGGCAGACAGAGAGGCCTCAGACAGATGCCTGGCTCAAGGTCAGGCAGGACAATGGGTGAGTTATGCAGCCACACAGCAAGGCCATACAAGTCCAACCCCAGCCTCGGAAGCTAAAAATAGCCCCTCCCATGGAGCCTGCCTGGGCCCCAGCCGCCAGGATGTTGTTTTTCCGGGCGGGGCCTCCTTGCCCCTGGTGCTTTGTGCTTTCAACACCATTCTCTTGGCAGCCACAGGTCCTCAGCTCACCCGGCAGTGAAGGGGCTGGAGGAGGAGGCTGCCCGGCTGTCCCCCTGGACGCCCCTTGGACCACCTGCTGCAAGCGTCTGATCTTGTATAGGGCCCCTCCCATCCCTCGGGGCCACCTGCTAGCTTACCTTGTCCCCTGGCTTGGCACTCCCCACGCCACATGCCCCCCTTGCCAGGGAACCTTCTGGTCTCTGACCCTGCAGGAGGCTTTGGCATGTCCTGGAATGTAGGCTAGACAGGCCTGGTGCTTCACTGGTGGAATTCAGGCCTGACTAGTCACGCCTGTAAGCCACAGACGCAGCCTCTCAGCAAGTGCGCCATCTGCAGAGTGGCTTCCAGCTCCAGAGGCTTGCAGGGAAGTTTGGGAAACAAACATCTCTTAAAAAATATATTGAGCCTGGGCCTGGGGGCTCACGCCTGTAATCCCAGCACTTTGGGAGGTTGAGGTGGGAGGCTCACTTGAGCCCAGGAGTTTGAGACCAGTCTGGCCAATGTGGTGAGACCTCATTTCTACAAACAAAACAAAACAAAATGAAAAAATTGGCTGGGCGAGGTGGCTCACACCTATAATCTCAGCACTTTGGGAGGTTGAGGTAGGTGGACCACAAGGTCAGAAGTTCAAGACCAGCCTGGCCAAGATGGTGAAACCCTGTCTCTACTAAAGATACAAAAAAAATTAGCCAGGCGTGGTGGTGGCTGCCTGTAATGCCAGCTACTTGGGAGGATGAAACAGAGAACTGATTGAACCTGGGAGGCAGAGCCTGCAGTGGGCCGAGATCATAAAGGTGTGAGCCACGACGCCTGGCCTGAAACAAGCATTCTAATCGCAAACCCCTGTATTGCAGCTTTGCAGCACAGAGTCAGGGATTGGCTGGGCCCTGGCACACAGCTAGCAAGCGGCTGGCTCTTCAGCTCCCAAGTTTCGGGCTCCCAAGACTGGAGTGTTAGCCACAATCTCTCATTTCCTTTGTCACCCTGGAGTGTGAGTGTGTGTGTGTGTGTGGGGTGGGCATGCGTGCCTATGTGTATTGAGTGTATGCGTGTATGTGCGTGTATCTGCATACACGTGTGTCTGCATGTGTGTGTGTGCTGTGTGTGTGTCTGGGTACATTGGACTGCGGCCGGCCAATGCCTGTGTATGAATGCATGCTGCCCCAGCCCAGTGACTTTTCCAGTGATGCTGTGAGAAGCCCTCGGAGGACATGCATAGAGCCGGGTGGGCTGAGAAAGGCTGGGGAAGGTCCCTCAGCACTCCTGCCAACACTGGACTCAGAGAAGCTTTGGTCTATTTGATTCAAGACTGCTTTTTTTTAGAGATGGGGTTTCACCATGTTGGCCAGGCTGGTCTCAAACTCCTGACCTCAGGTGATCCACCCACCTCAGCCTCCCAAAGTGCTGGGATTACAGGCGTGAGCCACCGCACCCAGCCTCAAGACTGCTTTAAAAAAAGAAACTGTTAAAAAGAAAAAAAAAAATGAGAAAACCACTGATCTGTCTCAACTCTTCTTCCCACTACCATTTACAGAGGAAGAAACTGAGGCACGGGGTCCTGGGGAGCTGCCCACAGTTACCCAGTCCAGGACACTCTCTCCATACTGCACAGCCTAGGTGTGTTCTGTGCTTAGAAATGTCTAAACAGGCCTGGTGTGGTGGCTCATGCCTATAATCACAGAACTTTGGGAGGCTGAGGCGGGTGGATCACTTGAGGTCAGGAGTTCGAGACCAGTCTGGCCAACATGGCGAAACCCCATCTCTACCAAAAAATACAAAAATTAGCCAGGGATGGTGGCATGTGCCTGTAATCCCAGCTACTCAGGAGGCTGAGGCAAGAGCATTGCTTAAATCTGGGAGGTGGAGGTTGCAGTGAGCTGAGATCATATCCCTGCACTCCAGCCTGGGTGACAGAATGAGACTCTGTCTCCAAAAAAAGAAATGTCTAAACACACACACATACCCCTCACACTCAAACAACCCTGCTTCCCAGCGCTGCCGCCTGTGTACTCGCTGCCCTTGGGGCTGGGTCCCAGTTCCCACGGTCACCAGAGCACTTGGCACAGCTGCCCCAAGGTCTGTGGCCTCAGAAGCTCCCGCCAGAGCCCCCGCCAGGCCCAGACAAAGGTGCAGGGTGAGGGTTTTCTGGGGTTTGGCCCTGTTCGCTGGGCCTGGCTGCTCGGGCCGGGCAGGGAGCCAACCTCTCCTTCACTTTGTTTCTGTGGGAAAGTGAGCTCCAGTTCCAACCAACGGCCTGAGGAAGGGGCTTGGGCTGCTCCCACAGGCTCCCCGCACTCTGGGAGGAAACAGACCCCAGTCCTCTTTCCTCCGTTCTCCTCATCCTTGCCCTCCCCTTCCCGAGGCCCAAGGAACACCCACAGAAGTGCCTCCCTTCACACCCCTCCTCCCAGGCAGAGAGGGTGTGGCCCGGCTGGACCGTGGCTCATCCACGCCTGGCCAGGAGGATGGGGCTGAACTGGGCGTGGCTGAGGTTGGCAGCTACTGCATCTCTACCAGGAGGAGAGTGCCACAGTCCTTCATCTCCGGGGATGCATTCCCAGACCCCCGTGGGTGCCTGACACGGCAAGCGGGACAGAATCCTATACACACCATGGTTTTTCCATCTAGTAACCAAGATGGCTAAAAGTAACCAATGGGCAGGCAGCGCCTCCAGTGCGGATTCCCAAACAAAGAGAGGATTCTTGTCCCAGGCAGCCTGGATGAAGAGGGATGGAGTGAGATTTCATCATGCTACTCAGAGCAGCATGCAATCTCAAACTTATGAGTTGTTTACTTCTGGAATCTTCTATTTAATATTTTGGGACTGCGGTAGACTGTGGGGGAGCAAAACCATGGATAACAGGGGACAGCTGGAGCATTGAGCAGGGTCTTCATCCCATTCAACCCCAAACACCCCATGCCCATTTGAAACCAACATTCAAAATCTGGAAGGCAGCCAGGTGCAGTGGCTCTTGCCTGTAATCCCAGCACTTTGGGAAGCCAAGGAGCGCAGATCACTTGAGGTCAGGAGTTCAAGACCAGCCTGGGCAACATGGTGAAACCCTGTCTCTGTTAATAATAGAAAAAAATTAGCCAGGCATGTTGGCAAGTGCCTGTAATCCCAGCTACTCGGGAGGCTGAGGCAGAGGACTCCTCGAACCCGGGAAGCAGAGGTTGCAGTGAGCCAAGATTGTGCCATTGCACTCCAGCCTGGGACAATCCAAGTGTCCATAGACTGCTGAATAGATAAGCAAAAAAAAAAAAAAAAAAAAAAAAAAAAAAAAAAAAGAAAAAGAAAGAAAAAAAGAAAAAGAAAGAAAGAAAGAAATAAGCAAAAAAAAAAAAAAAAAAAGTATATATGTACACACACCCATAATGGACTATTATTCATCCCTAAACAATCAAGAAGTTCTGACATGTGCTACAATTTGGATAAACTTTGAAAACATTATGCCAAGTTAAATAAGCCAATCATAAAAAGACAAATACTTTATGATTCCATTTATATGAGGTCCCTAGAATAGTCAAACTCACAAAGAGTAGAGTGGGGGCTGCCAGGGGCTGAGGGACAGGGAAGGGGGAGCTGGTGTTTAATGGGGACAGTTTCAGCTTGGATTGATGACAAGGTTCTGAGCTGGATGGTGCTGATGGTTGCACAACAGTGTATTCACTGAAAGCCCCTGAAGTGTACATTTCAAAATGGTTAAAATGGGCTGGGCGTGGTGGCTCATGCCTATAATCCCAGCACTTTGGGAGGCTGAGGTGGACAGATCATCTGAGGTCAGGAGTTTGAGATCAGCCTGGCAAACATGGTGAAACCCCGTTTCTACTAAAAGTACAAAAAATTAGCTGGGCATAGTGGCTGGTGCCTGTAATCCCAGCTACTTGGGAGACTGAGGCAGGAGAATCACTTGAACCCAGGAGGCAGAGGTTGCAGTGAGCCAAGATCACGCCACTGCACTCCAGCCTGGGTGACAGAGTGAGACTCTGTCTCAAAAGAAAAAAAAAAGGTTAAAGTGGTGAATTTTATGTTACGTATATTTTACCATGCCTCCCCCATAAAAAAAAAGAATGCAAAGGACAGTGGCCATGAGAAGGAGCCCTCATGGGACTGACAGAAGGACATTTTGAGGGATCACTTCCCTGAAGAAAAGACTGTTGAGGCCTGAAGGACAGCAAGGATGGGTGTGGGCTCCAGACCGATCGAGTGCTGCAGGGGACAGGGGTGAAGGGCAGAGCGGCCAGAGGCCGGAGGTGGCAGGTCAGGTCCTGCAGGCCAGAGCCTGGTGAGGATTCCCGACTTTTCCTAGGAACAATGGGAAGCCATGGCAGGGTCTTACATGGAGAAACAGTACAATCAGATTTGAAGTTTTGGCTGGGAGACGTGGCTCAAGCCTGTAATCCCAGTACTTTGGGAGGCTGAGGCAGGAGGATCACTTGAGCTCAGGAGTTCAAGGTCAGCCTGGGCAACATGGTGAAACCCATCTCTACCAAAAATACAAAAAAATAATAATAATAATAATAATTAGCCAGGCATGGTGATGCACACCTGTGGTCCCAGCTACACTGGAGGCTGAGGTACAGGATCGCTTGAGCCCAGGAGGCAGAGGTTGCAGTGAGCTGAGATCAGGCTACTGCACTCCAGCCTGGGTGACAGAGTGAGACCACATTTCAAAAAGAAAAAAAAAAGGTGGCCGGGCGCGGTGGCTCAAGCCTG
>NW_016107408.1:5991399-6014564 GCF_001604975.1 Cebus imitator | reverse complement strand
GAGACGGGGTTTCACCATGTTGACCAGGATGGTCTCGATCTCTTGACCTCGTGATCCACCTGCCTCGGCCTCCCAAAGTGCTGGGATTACAGGCTTGAGCCACCGCGCCCGGCTAATCATTATTATTATTTGAGATGGAGTTTCTCTCTGTGCACAGTCTCGGCTCACTACAACCTCCACCTACCGGGTTCTAAGTGATTCTCCTGCCTCAGCCTCCAGAGTAGCTGGGATTACAGGCGCCCGCCGTGCCCGGCTAATTTTTTATTTTTGATAGAGATGAGGTTTCACCATATTGGCCAGGCTGGTCTGGAACTCCTGGCCTCAAGTGATCCCTTCCTTGGCCTCCCAGGTGCTGGAATTACAGGCGTGAGCCACCGCACCGGGCCACAGATGGGAGAGCGTCTAGTCGGCTCTCTACGGGGGCTGCTGCTGAGATGCCCACCACTCAAGCCCAAGTGCTTCTAGCTGCAGCTGAGGCCCTACTCCCCCAGGCCAAGTGCAGTTTGTGGATGATGCCAAATTCTTGACTCTCAGCTCCAAACCTGCCGTATTAATGCGCTAGGGCTGTTGTAACAAAATGCCGCAAACTAGGTGGCTTAAACCATCCAAAAGTATTGTCTGGAGGTCTGGAATCATGGTGCCGGCAGGGTCGAATCCTTCTGAGGCTGTGACAGCCAATCCATCCCCTCCAGCTCTCCTTGCTTCTGGTGGCTTGTTGACAATATGTAGCAATCCGTGACTGGTAGCTCTCTGCCTCCCTCTCTGCACCGCCCTCTCCCTGTGTGTGAGTCTGTGTCCAAGTTTCCTGTTCTTCTTACAAGGGCACCAGTCACACTGGATTTAGGGCCTACCCTAATGACCTCATCTTAACTAATGATGTCTTCAACAAGCCTATTTCCAAATAAGGTCACTTTCTGAGGTGGTGCCGGTCCGGACTTCAACATGTGAATCTGGGGGAGGACAGAACTCAACTCATAACACGCATCCACCCACCCAACTCAGCCTCATGGTCTGGCTGGGACTCAGTGCCACATTTCTTTGTTTTTTTTTTTCTTTTTAATTTTATTTTTATTATTACTTTTGAGATGGAGTCTTGCTCTGTTGCTCAGGCTGGCGTGTAGTGGTGCAATTTTGGCACCCTGCAACCCGCCTTCCGGGTTCCAATGATTCTCTTGCCTCAGCTTCCCAAGTGGCTGGGACTACAGGCACACGCCACCATGCCTGGATAATTTTCTTTCTTTCTTTTTTTTGAGATGAAGTCTTGCTCTGTCGTCAGGCTGGAGTGCAGTAGTACAATCTCAGCTTATCGCAACCTCCACCTCTTGGGTTCAAGCGATTCTCCTGCCTCAGCCTCCCGAGTAGCTGGGACCACAAGGGTGCACCACCACACCCAGCCAGTTTTTGTATTTTTAGTAAAGACGGAGTTTCACCATGTTGGCCAGGCTGGTCTCAATCTCTTGACCTTGTGATCTACCCACCTCGGCCTCCCAAAATGCTGGGATTACAGGTGTGAGCCACTGCGCCCTGTCAATTTTTGTATTTTTAGTAGCGACAGGGTTTCACCATGTTTCCCATGGCTGGTCTCGAACTCCTGACCTCAGGTGATCCACCTGCCTCGATCTCCCAAACTGCTGTGATTACAGGCGTGAGCCACCCCGCCCAGAGCTACATTTCTCCATTGCCCGCTGCTCCCTGCCAGGCTCTTCCACCAGGGGGCGCTAGAAGGAGATGCAGGGCTGGAGCAGGCCTCTGCTTCCCGTCTGCTCACTAGTTTTGCCTGCGTTTTACCCAGGAAAGCATCTTCACCCGGGCAGCTGCAGTTCGTTAGCAGCAGCTGAATCCAGTTTCGACTTTTTCCAATCCTTGCAGAACCAGCTACCCTGAGCTCCCTTCAGAGGCACAGGCAGCAGCACCAGCCGGCCCGTACCCCCTCCTCAGAAGGCTGGGTGATAGTTCTCTGGGGCTTCTCTTTCAGGCCTCTGTTTTATTGTTGTTTTTGTTTTGTTTTGTTTGTTTTGTTTTTTGAGATGGGGTCTCACTCTGTCAGCCAGGCTGGAGTGCAGTGGTGCGATCTCAGCTCACTGCAACCTCTGCCTGTGGGTCTGAAGCAATCCTTCCACCTCAGCCTACTGAATAGCTGGGACCACAGGTGCGCTCCACCAAGCCTGGCTAATTTTTTGTATTTTTAGTAGAGATGGGGCTTTATCATGTTGGCCCGGCTGGTTTCAAACTCCTGACCTCAAGCGTCTACTGTGAGCCACCATGCCGGAAGCAATTTTTCTTTTTTTTTTTTTTGAGACGGAGTTTTGCTCTTTTTGCCCAGGCTGGATTCCAATGGCTCAATCTCAACTCATTGCAACCTCCGCCTCCCAGGTTCAAGCAATTCTCCTGCCTCAGCCTCCCGTGTAGCTGGGATTGCAGGTGCTGCGCCACCATGCCCAGATAATTTATGTATTTTTGTACAGATGGGGTTTCACCATGTTGGCCAGGCTGGTCTTGAACTCCTGAACTCAGGTGGTCCACCGGCCTCGGCCTCCCAAAGGGCTGGGATTACAGGCACGAGCCACCACGCCCAGCCCTTGCAGAAATTTTTTTTTTTGTTTTGTTTTTGAGACGGAGTTTCGCTCTTGTTACCCAGGCTGGAGTGCAATGGCACGATCTCGGCTCACCGCAACCTCCGCCTCCTTGGTTCATGCAATTCTCCTGCCTCAGCCTCCTGAGTAGCTGGGATTACAGGCACGCGCCACCATGCCCAGCTAATTTTTTGTATTTTTAGTAGAGACGGGGTTTCACCATGTTGACCAGGATGGTCTCGATCTCTTGACCTCGTGATCCACCTGCCTCGGCCTCCCAAAGTGCTGGGATTACAGGCTTGAGCCACCGCGCCCGGCCAGAAATTTTTTAAGATGGCAAAATATAATAGAAAGTTTCAGAATATATCACACTACAAAATACAAATTAAGCAGCATGTGGTGATGATATGGCCTGTAATCAGCTACTTGGGAGGCTGAGGCAGGACCACTGCTTGATGCCAGGAATTCAAGACCAGCCTGGGCAACATAATGGGACCCCATCTCTACAAAAAAATTTAAAAACTAGGCAGGCCTGGTGACGTGCGCTTGTAGTCCCAACTACTCAGGAGGCAGAGGTAAGAAGATTGCTCACGCCCAGGAGGCTGAAGGTGCAGTGCGCCATGATTGCACCACTCCAGCCCGAGTGACAATGTGAGACAGGGCTTCCCTCTGTCACCCAGGCTGATCTCAATCTCCTGGGCTCAAGCCATGTATATTTTCACTATGGGTCAAGGTAAGGAAAAATAGCCACTGTCTGGTAAATGCTGCCAACCTTATTTTGTTTGTTTGTTTTTCTAAGTTTTAGAGACAGGGTCTTACTATGTTGCCCAGGCTGGTCTCAAACTCCTGGGCTGAAGCAAGCCTCCTGCCTCAATCTCCCAAAATTCTGGGATTACAGGCATGTGCCACCACGTCACCTCGCCACCTCTACGGACCTGCCAATCTTTTTTGAGACAGAGTCTTCCTCTGTCACCCAGGCTGGAGTGCGGTGGCGCAATCTCAGCTCACTGCAACCTCTGCTTCCCGAGTTCAAGCAATTCTCCTGCCTCAGCCTCCTGAGTAGCTGGGATTACAGGTGCATGCCACCACGCCTGGCTAATTTTTGTATTTTTAGAAGAGATGGGGTTTCACCGTGTTGGTCAGGCTGGTCTTGAACTCCTAACCTCATGATCTGCCCACCTCGGCCTCCCAAAGTGCTGAAATTATAGGCATGAGCCACCATGCCCGGCCTGCCAAACTTTTTTATGTCATGGCACACATAAAAAGTGATTTGGTCAGAGAAAATGGTATTTGTTTGGCTCACTGGGGCAAACAGATTAATCTTATTGGGGGTCAAGAGGTGACCAGGGCTGGGCACGGTGGCTCACACCTGTAATCCTAACACTTTTGGGAAGCTGAGGTGGGCAGATCACTTGAGGTCAGGAGTTTGACACCAGCCTGGGCAACATGGTGAAACCCTGTCTCTACTAAAAATACAAAATTTAGCCAGCCTGGGTGGCACACACCTATAGTCCCAGCTATTCGGGAGGCTGAGACACGAGAATCCCTTGAACTTGGGAGGCGGAGGCTGAAATGAGCCAAGATCATGTCACTGCAGTCCAGCCTGGGCGACAGGGCAAGACCCTGTCTCAAAAATAAATGAATAGGCCAGGCATAGTGGCTCACGCCTGTAATCCCAGCACTTTGGGAGACTGAGGCAGGCGAATCATGAGGCCAAGAGAACCAGACCATCCTGGCCAACATGGTAAAACCCCGTCTCCACTAAAAAATACACAAATAAGGCCTCGGAGGTTTCGGCTTCGATTCGATGAAGTCCGCGGAGGCCGGACTCTTGGGGTACCTGTAGTGAGGGTTCTGGATCCCACCGGGGAGATGAGAAACCTGGGGCCATGAGAGGTGAGATGAGTTATCCAAGTCACACAGCTAATTAAGTAGCAGAGCTGGGATTAGAACTGAGGTTTCCTGCGTCCCAAGATTGTTAAAATGAGTCTTCGGAAGCAAACCCCTAGTGTCTTCTTAAAGCAAATCATCGGACGACCAGTTGTGGTAAAATTAAATTCTGGAGTGGATTATCGAGGGGTGCTGGCTTGCCTGGATGGCTACATGAATATAGCCCTGGAGCAGACAGAGGAATATGTAAATGGACAACTGAAGAATAAGTATGGAGACGCATTTATCCGAGGAAACAATGTGTTGTACATCAGTACACAGAAGAGAAGGACGTGAAGACACCAAGAGAGCAACACTTTTCATAGTTGGATATATTTTTTTATGAATTTTTTTTCTAATTTTTGCTTCTTTTGTGATGTAATTTGTCCTGTTTTTATAATAATTGGTGATTTTTCACTGACGTAAGATAAATGTTTACAATTGTGGATTTAATTGTGAAGTGTTCTTTCACATTTAAGTTTCAGTCATTTTCTTTTACCTCTTGTCAGTGTACAGAATGCTAAAAGAATTAAAAAATATATATATATCTCTTCTACAAGATTATTTAACTTAAAAAAATACATAAATAAAATTATAAACAGAAAAACAGGTGACCAGTTCAGGGGCTCAGTTACCCCAGCCCCTGGCAGCTGGTATCTGAGGCAGATCTCTCCCCCTCTTAGCACATCACTCAGAAAGCTCAGGTCTGGAGAACAGGAGCAATCACAGTGCAGTGAAAAAGTGATCTGGAGACAGGCAGACAGGGGTACGAAGCCAGAGGAGAGGTCTGAGCACTGAGGCCTGGGCCGGGGGGACTCCCGCTGCTCACCTGGTTCAGGAAGAAACCATTGTTGAACACTTCGGTTTCAGTTCTCAGCTCTGGTAGCTACCAGCCCCCACACCCCAAGTCACGGGAGCTGCCCAAGCAGTGTGTTCACGTGGTCATATGTTTTTGTAAAACTTAAAAATTCTGGACATTGTAGCTGGAGCTGGTCAAGCTCACTATCTCTCCACTGCAACTTCCTCTTCTTGCCATTTCCCTTCCTGTCAGGAGGCCTCAATGTGGCCACAGCATTGTGAATGCATAATCATGTATTTTCTTTCTTTTTTTTTTTTTTTTTTTTTTTGATTTTTTTTTTTTTTTTTTTTTTTTTTTTTTTTTTTTTTTTTTTTTTTTTTTTGAGACGGAGTTTCGCTCTTGTTGCCAGGAGTGCCATGATGTGATCTCAGCTAGCTGCAACCCCTGCCTCCTGGGTTTAAGTGATTTTCCTGCCTCAGCCTCCCAAGGAGCTGGAATTACTGGTGCCCACCACCACACTCAGCTAATTTTTTGTGTTTTTAGTAGAGACGGGGTTTCACCATGTTGGCCAGGCTAGTCTCAAACTCCTGATCTCAGGTGATCTGCCCACCTCAGCCTCCCAAAGTGCTGGGATTATAGGTGTGAGCCACCGTGCCTGGCCTGTGTATTTTATTTCTTAAAAAAAGTCTCCAGATCACTTGAGTCCGGGAGTTCTGTGGAGGCAGTGAGCTATGATTGCACCTGGGTGACAGAGTGAAACCCTGTCGCAAAAACAAATACATCAACAACCAAAAGAGCCTCCAAAATTGTATCAGCTTCAAAGCTTGGCAAAACGTGAACCTGCTTATACCTCCAACCTATTTGGCAAAGGAGTGGGAGTGGGGTGGGCAGGGGACATCTTCCCATCTATGGTCCTTAGAACAGCCAATGCTATATACCCTTTGCTGGGGGGATTTTCCTTTTTTTTTTTTCTTTGAGACAGAGTCTTCCTTTGTCCCGCAGGCTGGAGCCCACTGGGGCAATCTTGGCTCACTGAAACCTCTGCCTCCCAGGTTCAAGTGATTCTCCTGCCTCAGTCTCTCGAGTAGCTGGGATTACAGGCAAGTGCCACCATGCCCGGCTAATTTTGTATGTTTAGTAGAGACGGAGTTTTTCCATGCTGGTCAGGCTGGTCTCAAACTCCCGACTTCAGGTGATCCGCCCACCTCAGCCTCCCAAAGTGCGTGAGCCATCACACCCAGCCTGTTTGTATACAGCATTCTGTATATTTACACAGTATACTATATTTATACTATATTCATATTTATACAGCGTTTTGTATACTATATTTATTCAGCATTCTGTGCTTAATAACCTTTGATAGTCTTTCCATATCAGGACATAGTCTGACTTCATTCTTTTTAAAGACTGCAGAGACTGCAGGTGCCAAAAAACATCTAACCATTGGGGCAGGTCTCATTATCACCATCCTTAATCCACTGTACTTGTCCTGCAAGGTCCAACCTAGTCTTGCACAGGACCTCGCAGAAGGCTGCTGTTTCCTGATCTTTTCTAGTGAGGCAGTTTTGTTCCTTCACATAGGAGACCTCCCTAGAAAAAGAAGTCAAGTAGGTAGATCGCGAGGTTGGCCCCCGCGGGTCAGGAAAGCATCTGTCTGCAGAAAAGCAAACTCTGATCCTTAAGGTTAACGAGTAGCGGAACCACCACGTTGGGAGTGCAGCCCCCTCTTTCCGCCTCACGGATTCAGCTTGGAAGTGCGGAGGTTTGTTGGGGGCGGTTAGGGAATGACAGCTGCCCCGTGGAGGATGCCCAGGGCTGGGTCACGAGCTGGCATGAGTCAGCCCTATTCTGTAAGTCCTAGTTATGAGGCTGCCGGTCTCGCGCCGTGCCCAGTCCCACTCAGCCTTCAATCTTCCGGCCGGGCCCCCGCTGGGCGCCCTTGAGGGAACAGCGCCACCGCGAGGCCGGCGCGGAGGCTGCAAGGGGCGCCCGGCCGGCTGGCGAACGTGGTGGGATCCAGACGGGGCGCACCCGACCTCCCCTCCCGTCGTGGGACTCTCCCTGTCCCCCGGGCTCTGGGCTGGGATTGGTGAGACGGATGACGGGGTGATCCGACGCCGCCAGCCCACCGCGTCCCCAAGAGGCGGGGCCTCGGACTCAGCTAAACGCCCGAGTCACACAAGCGCCCCATAAACGTCTGCTGAGTGAACGAAGGCGCCCCATCTATCAGAGGACTGCTCGGGGATCCCACAACATGTCCAGCTCGCACTCAGCCGACTAAACTTCCCGGACGCGCGAGCATACCCCCAGGATTGCGCCCCTGCCAGAAGGCTGTTTACTTAGGTCCCGCTAAGGAGGCGAGGTGGGATGGCACAAGCCGATTGGTTATGCAAATTATGGAGCAAATTCCGGCCTATGGTCCAGGAGACTACAAGTTCCAGAATGCATCTCCTTCCTCCAGCATAGGAGGAGGCCGAGGTTTCGGGAGAGTTGCCTGCTGGGAATTGTAGTCTTCATCTTGTTTGTTACGCAGGCGGAACGGGGGAAGGGAGAGGGAGTAAACTGTTACCACGTGACGCTCGGGTCAGGTGGTTGGGCCAGCCTCCGCGCTGGAGCTGTGATTGGCTGACTCTAATAACAAGACGCCACTAGGGGCGGGCCGAAGACGAGCGCAAGCGCACTGCGTTGTGAGTCTCGGGACCCCTGTCGGAGAGACTATGGCGCTCAACAAGAATCACTCGGAGGGCGGTGGAGTGATCGTCAACAACACCGAAAGGTGAAAACACTGCGGAAGAATCCTGGAGGACCTAAGTTCGGGTGTCGAGGAAGCGGGCGGCGGGCGGCGGGCGGCGGGGAATAAGCCCCTGAAGAGGGAGCACTGATGGAGTGAGGTTGGAGGGGAACGGCTGGGGGCGGGGTTGAAGGAAGGTGGGTGGGCCTTGGGGGAGGGCCGGGAGGTTGCTGTCAGCTGGGAATTGGGGGTGGGACGACCGGTGGGGCCTAGGGGTGATTCTTGAACCCATTCCCAGAGTTGTGACGTTAGTAGCTGGGAGGATCCCCAAACAAAAATAATTGTCATCTATTGAACGTCTACAACCTTACTACGTGTTAGACTCTGCGCCTTTTCTACCTTATTTAATAAAATTCTGTGCGGTACAATCTACTACTGTCCACATTTCACAGGTAGGTAAAGTGGGGCACAGAAAGGTTAAGTAACTTGCCCGAAATCACAACTCTGTAAGTAACAGAGATGGCAATTCCAGGGAAGGAGTCTTGACTCCAAAGTTAATAGGATTAACTACCATCATGCAGGTTTCCAGTATGTTCCAGAACCGATCAGGTTCCAGGTGAGAAACTGAGGCCCCAGAGGTAAAATTAAACAGGTGACGTTTGTCAGATGCCTGACAGTTCCTGGCACTGTTTGGGTCCTTAAAGTCAGTCCCTTGCCTCTCTCGAATGCCTGTTGGTTTGAGTCACCCCTGAAGGCAGAGGTCTCCTAATTCAAGGTTCTTTCTACTCCACCCTCCCCACCCCTTGCTCATTGCATTCTGTCTCTCTTCCAACCTCTGGGCTCCTCAAATGGCTTCTCTCTCTTTTGTTCCGTGAGTATTGAAAATCACACCATTCCGTGATTCCATGGATAGAAAAGAAAAAAAAAAAAAAAAAAATCAGACCAGCCAGCCCTGGGTTGAACTATGCCCACCCCCTTGAAGGAGCTTAGGAGGCACCTGCATCCCAAAAGGGGACATGGTGGAGTCAGAGCCCTGTACCCTTGCCAGCATCCTGGTGCCCTGTGACTTGGGAATGTTTGATGAGTCAGAGGAAAATGCCTAGAGTGACCCAGACCACAGGATGCTCACTTTCCCTCCGTTTTACCTGCTCAGAGTGTGATGGGCGCAGCCTGTTTCTGGTAATTCTTTCTTTTCTCTGAGAGGTACTTCTCTTTTTTTATACCAGTGATTTCCCACTTACCCTTCCCCTGTCAGAGAAAGTTGTGATATATGGGGGGAGGCAGAAGACAAACAGAACCGTGTGAACCTTTTTATCCTGTAATCAGAGACACCTCACACTGGCTTGTTGCATCTCTGTGTGAGTCAGTTCCCAAGCCCGGCTAGATTTTCATACCATTTGGCAACATCTCTGGGGACTGTTGTTCTTTCTCTGTGGAACTTTCTGAGGCAAGACTATATCTATCTTGCTGGGCCTTCTACCTGGCTTAGGGCTCAGTCCTGCTAAATAAGGTGTGCCTTGTTTTAGAAAGTGCTTCAGCCTCCTGTCTGAATAAGTTGTATCTATAACAATTGAAGTTTAAGTCCAGTATTCAAATTTTGATAATTAGGCCGGGCATGGTGGCTCAAGCCTATAATCCCAGCACTTTGGGAGCAAAGGCGGGTGGACTACCTGAGGTCAGGAGTTTGAGACCAGCCTGACCAACATGGTGAAACCCTGTTTTTACTAAATACAAAAAATTAGCCAGGTGTGGTGGTGCATGCCTGTAATCCCAGCTACTTGGGAGGTAGAGGCAGGAAGATGGCTTGAACCGAGGAGGTGGAGGTTGCAGTGAGCTGTGATTGTGCCACAGCACTCCAGCCTGGGTGATAAGAGTGAAATTCCATCTCAAAAAAAAAAAGAAAGCGAAAAAAATTGATAAATAGTGAACTTTGTTCTTCACGTTGTGAACTCCTTTGAGAATGATGAAAACTGAACTCTCCTCCCAGAAAAATGCACATATGATGTACACGATCATCTCAAGGGCTTCATGGACAGACTTTCCTGCAGAACCAGCTTAAGAACCCAGGTTTAAACAAACCCTAAAGGTGGTCCTATTGTGATATGTACAGTTATCTCTTAGACGTGTTTATATATTAGGCTTGAAAAGCAAACCAACAAAACAACATCACAAGGGCTTAAAAGAAAATAGAAGAGTTAAGCCAGCTTATCTAACCTGCCTGGGGGCTGATGGCCTCTCCAGAGCCCTGTAGCTCTGCCACAATGGTGATCATGTGAGGGCTGTGCAAGGGGGGCTTGGGAAATCTTATAGAACCCCAATCTGCTCATTTCTTCCATGGCTATAGTAATGGGTTTTTTTGTTTGTTTTTAGGGTTTTTTTTGTAGAGATAGGGTCTCACCATGTTAGCCAGTCTGGTCTCAAACTCCTCGGCTCAGGCGATCCACCCGCCTCAGCTTCCCAAAGTGCTGGGATTACAGGTGTGACCGGCCGTGCCTGGCCCTGTGAATGGTTGTAATGCAGCACTGTTGAGACGGTTACAAGAGCTGATGTGCTGGACAGCTGCTTGGGAGAAAGGCCCAGTGTCCGGGTGATACCACATCTCCGTACTGTCTGACCAAGGCTTTTCCTCTTTTCTCACCATAGCATCCTCATGTCCTATGATCATGTGGAACTCACATTCAATGACATGAAGAACGTGCCAGAAGCCTTCAAAGGGACCAAGAAAGGCACCATCTACCTTACCCCTTACCGGGTGAGTTGTACAGCAGGACAGCTGCTTTAGAGGCTTGTTGCCGCTGTTGGAGGTGATGTGAGTCTTTCTTTCTTTCTCTTTTTTTTTTTGAGATGGAGTCTTTTTTTTTTTTTTTTTTTTTTTTTTTTTGTTTGGGTTTTTTTTTTTTTTTTTTTTTTTTTAAACGGAGTTTCGCTCTTGTTACCCAGGCTGGAGTGCAATGGCGTGATCTCGGCTCACCGCAACCTCTGCCTCCTGGGTTCAGGCAATTCTCCTGCCTCAGCCTCCTAAGTGGCTGGGATTACAGGCACGCGCCACCATGCCCAGCTAATTTTTTGTATTTTTAGTAGAGACAGGGTTTCACCATGTTGACCAGGATGGTCTCGATCTCTTGACCTTGTGATCCACCCTCCTCGGCCTCCCAAAGTGCTGGGATTACAGGCTTGAGCCACCGCGCCCGGCTGAGATGGAGTCTTGCTCTGCCACCCAGGCTGGAGTGCAGTGGCGTGATCTCGATTCACTACAACCTCCACCTCCTGTGTTCATACGATTCTCCTGCCTCAGCCTCCCATGTAGATGGGATTACAGGCATGCACCACCCCGCCCTGCTAATTTTTGTATTTTTAGTAGAGATGGGTTTTGTCATGTTAGCCAGGCTAGTCTCAAACTCCTGACCTCAGGCAGTCTGCCCACCTCGGCCTCCCAAAGTGTTGGGATTACAGGCGTGAGCCACTAAGCCCGGTCTAGTGATGTGAGTCTTAGCCTTAAGTCCACCTCAGCCTCATAGGTGGCCTCTGAACCCTGGCGAATGTTAGTGCCTCACTCTGCCTATTTCTCTGTCACATGCTCCTGGATTCTGGAACCACCAGCCTCTTCGTGTAACTGACCTGACCACTGGGCAGTGAACCCATGTAAATTTCAGAGCTGCTGCTGCAAAATCTCCATAGAGTTGGATGCAGCCGCTGGGAGGACTTGGGCCTGGAGGCCAGAGATTATTATTGTGAATATTTTGTTTTCTGTGAGAGTAGCTCATGAAGCCTTGTGCATATCCAGAGTGAGAAGTGCGGTAAACAGGGTACAGTTATATGACATAGCCTCTGGGCCAGGCAGAGAGCCCAGTACCGCCCCACAGAATGACAAATGCCAGGCTGCAGAACGGGCCTTGCCTGAGAGTTACCCACGTGGACTCTGAGAGGTTGAGAAATACAAATGGATGTTCTTGGAAAAGGATTGCTGCTGTGGCTGCTCAAGACTTAGACTCAGAGACAGAGCAGTGTGGTGGCTCACGCCTGTAATCCCAGCACTTTGGGAGGCCAAGGCGGATGGATCACCTGAGCTCAGGAGTTTGAGACCAGCCTGGGCAACATAGCGAAACCCCATCTCTACAAAAAAATATAAAAATTAGCTGGGTGTGCTAGCACAGGCATGTGCTACCTGAGAGGCAGAAGTGGAAGATAATTGGAGCCAGGGGAGGCTGAGGCTGGATTGAGCTGGGATTATGCCACTGCACTCCAGCCTGGGCAACAGAGTGAGACCCTGCCCCCTCCCAAAAAAAGACTTAGACTCAAAGACAGCTGGAAAAAGGAGCACGTTTTCAAGTTTTAATCTCCATGACTTAGCAGAGACGGGGGAGTCTCAAAACCCCATCTCTGGAGGCTCAAGTTGGCATCTTCAGTCACAGATTAAAGTCATGGGTTTAAAACTCTGGCTGTGTGTGGTGGCTCATGCCTGTAATCTTAGCACTTTGGGAGGCCAAGGCAGGTGGATCACCTGAGGTCAGGAGTTATAGACCAGCCTGGCCAACATGACAAAACCCTGTCTCTACTAAAAATACAAAAATTGTCCAGGCGTTGTGGTGCTTGCCTGTAATCCCAGCTACTCAGGAGGCTGAGGCTGCAGTGAGCCAAGATGGGTCCACTACACTTGAGCCTGGGTGACAGAGTGAAACTCTTTCAAAAAAATAAAAAATAGCACTTTGGGAGGCCGAGGCAGGTGGATCACGAGGTCAAGAGATTGAGACCATCCTGGTCAACAAGGTGAAACCCTGTCTCTACTAAAAATACAAAAATTAGCTGGGCATGGTGGTGCGAGCCTGTAGTCCCAGCTACTCCAGAGGCTGAGGCAAGAGAATTGCTGGAACCCAGGAGGCGGAGGTTGCCGTAGGCCGAGATCGCACCATTGCACTCCAGCCTGGGTAACAAGAGCGAAATTCCATCTCAAAAAAATAAATAAATAAAAATAAAAAATAATAAAAAATAAAACCCAAGGGGTGTTTCGGGCACAGATGGAGAGTGTGTTTTGCTGATTCTAGCCCCCCTTGCTGGGAGCTAACGACCTGCTGCACCATCACTCTCAGTTCTGAGGAGCTGAGGCTGGAGATCCCCCCCTTTCAGGAGCCCATCCTTGCCTCTCCACTGCTTGTCCTTCCCTAGCTTTGTGACCCCCTCACTTAGGCACCACCGTCACCACTTCCCCACCACCACGTCAGTGACAGAGCGGTCTGCCCTGCGCATACTGTCTTGACCAGCACGTGTTTCTCCCGTGTACTTGAGCCTGGCCTCCCCAGGCTGCGGTAAGCCCTTTCTCTATCCGGAGCTCTCTCCAAGAGCATCTGGCACAGAGAGAGCCATGGGACTGCTGGACCCCGGCACTGGGAGTGGATTCGTCACTCCCAGGAAGTAGGCAGGAAGTGTGACACATGGGCTGTGCTTCTGGTGTTGACAGCCTCACCCTCTCTCCCTGCAGGTCATCTTTCTGTCCAAGGGGAAGGATGCCATGCAATCCTTCATGATGCCATTCTATCTCATGAAAGACTGTGAGATCAAGCAGCCCGTGTTTGGTGCAAACTACATCAAGGGAACAGTGAAGGCCGAAGCGGGAGGTAGGTGTTGGGGACTCAGGGACCCAGATGGGGTCTCCAGGGAGGTGCCGTGGGAGCCTCTGACTGCTACTGTGGAATTGTCCCCTTCAGACCCTTATCGCCTTAGCCGTGACCTCTTCCCAGCTCTGGGCTGCCAGCTGGTGGGGTTTGGTTGCCAAGAGCTGGGGAAAATGTTGGCGTTAAAGACGGCAGCTCAGATCAGCTTTTCAGAGCATGAAGTCCACAGAAGCCTGCAGACTGAGTCAAGATGCTTAGTGCTACTTGGCAAGTGCATACAAATGTCAGACTCAGGAAGGAGCTGCATCAGTGAGGCTCTTGAGAGGGGCCTTTTCTTGTGAGCCAGGAAGAGGCAGCTGCCTCTGGGAAGCTAGGGTCACCCCGCTTTGGGGCTGGCCTTTTGGCAGGCCCCAGAGACCTCTGCATTGAACTCGCCTTCCCCTTCACCCCCAGCCAGACCTACCCTTGCTATTGAGGTGCTCTTGGTCCCCCTTTGTGCAGAAGTCAAACTAGAGGGGCCAGGGTCCATCCTTGGGCCCCCTTAGGACAAGAGGTCTGCTGTGAATATCACGGTCGGCTAATGCCAAGTGGGCTTGTTCCTGTGAAGCTGCCGGGCTTGGCTGGGAAGGGAGAGAAACCTTGATGTTAGTTCTAAAACCAAACCAGAGCGCCCTTGGCTCCTGTGGGACATATTGGGCCAGGGTAGGAGGACAGGCTTGTTCCAGGAAGAAAAGGTCCCTGTTCCAAAGGGGAAAGCAGCACGGCAGGGCCAGGCTCTTATGCAGGCAGCAGGCTGGAAGCCATGGCACTGGGAAGTCCCCATCACAGTGCAGGCCCAGTCCCCGCAGCCCCCTGGGCACTGGATAGTGCCCTGGAGATGAAAACAGCCATCTCTTTGGGCATGGATTTTCTTTGCCTGCGCTGTTTATCCACTGTCTTTCCCCTTGCAGGTGGCTGGGAAGGCTCTGCTTCCTACAAGCTGACCTTCACGGCAGGGGGCGCCATAGAGTTCGGACAGCGGATGCTCCAGGTGGCATCTCAAGGTATTCAGGCTCCGAAGATTAGGAGCCAAGACCTTCATGGAGGGGGATTGGTTTGGGTTTGCTTCATTTTTGTTTTGCTTTTTTAAGCACTCAGGAGGTAAGTTTCTGGGCACCAGGCTGACCAGGCCTAGGAGTTGGGAAGAAAAGCTGTAACTGGCCTCAGCTCTGTCCTGTACCTCAGAGGCTGCGCTTCTGTCAGGAGCAGCTGGATGACATTCTGACAAAGCAGTTTGGACTCAAGGGCCTTTCACGATGGCCTCAGAAAACACACACCAGCCCAACCATTGAACTGCGGTTTCGCAGCCATTTCAGATGACTGAGCGATGGGTCCAGCAGACATCCTCCGCCAGCTCATCCCTGCCCCAGCCCTGAGCCGCTCTCCTGGCCTCTGTCTACCCCTCCACCCTTGCCTTGCCCTGGCTCTGACCTCTCCCATCCCCCTCATCACCCCATCCCTGAGCAAGGCAGCCCCGAGCGTGGGTGGAAAGTGGAGTGGGGTGGGCAGGGCATATCTGCTGGGCACCCGTAGCTCCACTCTGCAGGCAGCGGCCCGCTGTCTCCCCACCCCAGGCAGGCCCCGCTCATTTCTCTCTCCCCTTGTACTTGTAGCCTCCAGAGGTGAAGCCCCCAATGGAGCCTATGGCTACTCTTACATGCCCAGCGGGGCCTATGTCTATCCCCCGCCAGTCGCCAATGGAATGTATCCCTGCCCTCCTGGCTACCCCTATCCACCGCCCCCGCCTGGTGAGTGTGTCCTTTGCTGCCCACCCTCCCCTTACGAGCCCACCCACCCAGGCTCCCCCCAGGCCAGGGAGACTTCACTCCTTGCGTTGCTTCAGGACTGACGAAGAGCCAGAGAGGCCTGAGGGGTGCCAGCCTGCCTCGGAGGGGGCCACAGCTCGGGTGCTCACCGGTTCTCTATCGCTCTCTTGCCACGCAGAGTTCTATCCAGGACCTCCCATGATGGATGGGGCCATGGGATATGTGCAGCCCCCACCACCGCCCTACCCCGGGCCCATGGAGCCTCCGGTCAGCGGCCCTGATGTCCCCTCCACCCCTGCAGGTGAGGGCTCTTGGGTGCTGGCAGCCCTTCAGCACCAGCCTTCTCCTCCCCAAGGTCGCACAGAGAGCCTCAGAATGGCCATAGCCTGCTGGGAGCCACAGAGGATGGATGGCCTCTGGGCTACCCCAGGGGCCCAGCAGAGCCGCAGACTGGTGGTTCAGAGCTAGAGTCCGGCCCAACCCCCATCCCTTAGCCAGCCATGCGTTCTTGGCGGGGAGGGTCACCCTGTGCACCTTGGTCCTCTCATCTGCACTCAGCGGGTCACAGTGGCACCCTGGTGGTGTTGGCGGAGGGATTAGCTGAGGTGAGACACGAGATGCCAGCACGTGGCAAGTGCTCAGGAAGCCTCACCTGCTGCTCTTATTGGTGGGACTGGACCCCCAGCACCAGCTGCCCTGAGCCATGGGAGCCCAGGGTCTCTGACTGAACTCAGGAGGAGGGGAGAACTTGTCACCGACACTGGGTGTGTTTGCTCTCACAGCTGAAGCCAAGGCCGCCGAAGCCGCCGCCAGCGCCTATTACAACCCAGGCAACCCTCATAACGTCTACATGCCCACGGTGAGAGGCCACGGCTGCGCCGGTGCAGCCCCACAGCCACAGATGCTGGGAACTATGCGGGAAGACTGCGTCTTGTTTCAAACCTAATGAGAATCTTCCTTTTCTCCCTTCTTTAGAGCCAGCCACCGCCACCTCCCTACTACCCACCGGAAGATAAGAAGACCCAGTAGGCCCTCCTGCCTCCCTGCCTCCCACCCTCATCTCTCTATCCTGCCCCTCCCATCAGGGCTGCACTGGGGTTGGGGGAGGGAGGGGGTGCCTTGTTCTTCCAGGTCTGATCATAAACAATTACCAGGAACTGTCGCTGGACATTAAGGCCCCTGGCCTCAGGAGAGGCGCCGCCCAGCTTCCCATGCCAGCCCGGAGCCCATGACGCTGCCCAGTGTGCCCCCTCACCATCTGGGGTTCTCCTGGGAGCACGGGGCATCCCCTGTTCCTGTTTCACTCTCATAGCTTCTCCCCTCAAAGGGACTCTCTGGCCACCTCCTCCACTGCAGTCCAGCTCCCTCAGTCTGTCAGCCACTGCTATACTCAGCCTCACGAGCCACTTCAGACCAGCCAGGCATCTTCCCGGGCTGCCAGGCCCCGCTCACATTCCCTCCGCTGGTCTGTGCTGGTCTCAGAAGGTCACCATGCTCTCATTCCACTCAGCTACCCTCCCTTCCCTTCCCTGTCCTGCGTCATGCTGTTGCCACCTGTGTGACTTTTGAAGCTGTAAAATGAGCTCCCAGGCTTGGGTGGTATTGGGGCGGGGCCGCTGAGGCTGGAAGGAAGCCCTTCTGCCTTCTGCTGGTGTTTCTGGAATTTGCATTCCCTCCCCTGTCACCTCCCTCTAGAAGGGGCTTCCTGACTGCAACTGGAGAATGCATGTCTGTCCACTTGGGGGCTGCTGGGTGGGCGGGGAACAAGGGCCCCCGAGCCTGCAAGCCGCCCGGGACCTGCCGCTGGCCCCCAGCCCGCTTCTCCCCCGGAAGCTTTGTTCGTGCCCCTGGATGCGCTAACACTTGCTCTTGTTTGTTCCTGGACCGGCCGTGAAGTGAGGAGATGGTTATTTAAAGAGAATTCCCTATTTATTTGACAAAAAATCCAGTTAATATATTAATGTGAAATAAACCCTGTTTGCACCTTGGCTTGTTTGCTGAAAATGTGAAATAGTAAAAGTGAAATAACTGGACCGTTTCTGGCTCTGCGTGTGGTGACCCAGGGGGGTCTCTTTCGGAAGGAGAGAGCCTTCTGGCTGCTGAGGACCCTGGAGGCTTCGGGATGGTTCCTCCCACGGGAGGATTCTCACGGCCCCGCCTGTCTGGTCCCCAGGACAGCTCTGGCCTCTGGATCCCTTTCTGGTGGTCATCGCTCAGCAGCTGTGTCCCTCCCCCACTGAGTCCCCAGGGCCTGACGGACAGAGGTGGATGTCGCCCGGCCTGGATGGGAGGGGGTCGGGCCACCACGTCGTCCCCTGCTGGCTCCTTGGTGAATGGCAGCCCTGACCCAAGTCCTGGCTGCTGGAGGGAGGAGCCCAGAGCACGTCAGGACCTGTGACAGGGACACTTCGGCAGTGAAGCTGGGCTTGCCACCACCCACATCACTCGCCCTTCTATGAACTTGGAGGGACAGGAGGGTGGGAAATGGCTAAAGGCCATGGCCAGGCCCACACGCCCCCAAGTCCCCAGACCAGAACTGGGCACAGCGTGGGCAGGCCACAGAGCTCTAGGAAAGCCCCGAGCTGAGGCGCATTTCCTTGTCTCTGGGAGCCAAGTTTGTCCTCGGGAGAGATCAGGCAGTGGCCACTCTGCCGCCTCCTGGCCAGCCTGGCCTGGAGCTCTGTGAGGCTTGGCTAAGCCCCCTTCAAGGGCATGTAAAGGGAGCACCCTCCTGACCGCCAAGGCTGGGGGGGTGGGGCCAGAGAGCCGTCCCTGCCCGGCACAGCTTGGCCCCGTCATCTCCATGGAATGTCACCTGTGAGGCCAAACAGGCTGAGCAATTGACTGCCCTCCAGGGAGATGCTTCTCAGGAGCCCCCTCCCCCATGAGCCACACCCCACTGCTCCCCACCTCACCCCACCCTGCCCCGCCCCGCCCCTGTCTGGACCCACTTGGAGAAGTGGGGCCAGAACCCCTGGGGCCCATGTCAGCTTCCCTCAGTGCCTGGCCCAGCCTGGGCACAGCACATGGATGGGGCAGGATGCTGCCCACTCATTCTGGCCACCCTGCCCCCCTGCCTGCTGAGAGCGCTGGCTCCTTCTCGGGGCCTCTGTGGGAGTGGGGAGCAGGGCCAGGCCTGCCCACGGAGTTCACCTTCTGCTCTGGCTGGAGGAGAGTCCTGCAGGGATCCTGGCTGGGGAAGGTGCAGGGGACCTGGGAGACCGCCTCTCCCAGGCAGTGACACCCTCACCCTTTGGTCCACCCCCCCACCCTCCCCTGCAGAGGGTGGCAGCCCCAGGCTCTTTGCATAATCCTGTGGCTTCGCTGTCTTCACCCAGCACCAGCGGACAGGGAAGGGCAGAGAAGGCCGCCATGGCGACACTCCCCTCCCGTCCGCAGCAGCGCCCTCCCCTCTTGCGCCAGGCCATCAAGATAAGGCGTCGCAGAGTGAAAGATCTACAGAATCCTCTGCCCCAAACGGCCCCAGAGGTAGGAGTGACCTCACCCGGGAGAAAGCCAGCTTGGGGGAGAACTGCTATCTCGGTGTGGGTGCCCTGCTGTCTGGCCCCACCTCTGGAAGGCTGAGACTGAGGACCAGGGACCCTCCCTGCCTGCCCCTCCCTGGACAGAGCCTCATAGGCCACAGACCAGGGGCTGCCAGGTGTCCTCTGGGCCACTGTGGAGAGGCCCTGTGGTCTGAGCCTCTCTGAACCTCTCCTCTGGTGGGCCTGACTCCCCATCCCCTGCTCCTCCAGCTCCGGAGGCACCAGCTCTGCTAGGTGGGGGCATCCCGGGTGTGGGGTGAGCTGTTCAGGGAGCAGCAGACCCCGAGGCCGGCGTGGCACCCCCCTCACCTCCGCTGCTGAGCTTCACTTCCGCAGCTGGGTGAGGAGCAGCCGCCACCGATAAGAGCTGTTTCCTCTGGGGAAGGCAGGGAGGGAGGGTGTGGGTGTGGAGGCCTCACGCTACTGGGCGCCCATGGACCTCAGCCACAGCAGGCCAGAGGACGGACCCCCGGGAAGCCTGCTGGGGGAACAGGTGCGGGCGTCGGTGGGGCTGGAGGCCAGGGTGCTGGGGCCCCATGCCCTTGGCCTGGTTCAGGCCTCGGAGGAGCCTTTCCTGCCCAACCTGAGGCTGCTCTGGGCCTCCCCAGACACTCTGCCTTTCCACCTTGCTCTGTAGATCCAGCCTCCATCCCACCACTTCTCCCCGGAGCAGGTAAGAGTTGAGTGTTGGCGTGCAGAGAGGTGGGGAGGGCGCTGTACACTCTCCTGCTGGCCGATGCTGCAGCTCGTGGTAGGGCGGGGACTCCTGGGTCTCAGCCCCCTCCACTGCACAAGCCGCCCCTTGTCCTTCCTGCCCTTGGCGTGAGGTGTTGGTGCCAGGGGAGGCTGATGGGGTTCTCAAGGTGACCCTGTGTGTCTCAGCGGGCCCTGCTTTATGAGGACGCACTCTACACGGTCCTGCACCGCCTGGGTCGGCCTGAGCCCAACCATGTGACAGAGGCCTCTGAGCTGCTGCGATACTTGCAGGAGGTAAGCCCAGCCCCCCCCACCCCCCTCCTGCAGCTGCCCCATCCCGTGCCCCCAGCCACCCACCTGCCTGCCTCCCCACCAGGCCTTCCACATGGAGTTGGAGGAGCACCAGCAGGCGCTGCAGCGGGTCAGGAAGCTCGAGGTATCCCGGGGACCAGGGCCACCCTGGGCAAGGAGGGGCCTGGGAAGTCCACCCCTCCTCAGGGACTCAGGCCACCCCTCCTGTCCATCCAGAAGCCAACATTTTGTCTGAAGGCAACAGTGAAACAGGCCAAGGGCATTCTGGGCAAAGATGTCAGTGGTGAGCGTGGGGTGGGGTTCCCGGGGGGCTTCTTCCTGGCTCCTTCCTCTGCCATCATAGCCTGGCACCAGGACTCTTGACGGGAGCACTCACCTCCCAGAAGCCCTGTGGCGCTGCCCTACCCCCATGCTGCTGGTCCCCTTCTCTCTCCCCAGGAGGAGGCTCAGCCCTGGAGGGGGTGATGAGGGCCTCTCCCCTGTACCCAGCCAACTCCCTGGCTGCCTCGTCTTCTCCACTCCTCCCCAGGGTTCAGCGACCCCTACTGCCTGCTGGGCATTGAGCAGGGGGTGGGTGCACCAGGGGGCAGCCCTGGGTCCCGGCGGCAGCAGAAGGCTGTGGTGAAGCACACCATCCCCGAGGAGCAGACCCACCGCACGCAGGTCGTCACGCAGACGCTCAACCCTGTCTGGGATGAGACCTTCATCCTGTAGGTAACCCCGCCCCAGCCCCCACTCTGTCTGGGTCTCCTCTGAGTGGCAGGGTCTCCCCCAGGCACTGAGATGAGTAGGTCTTCCTGACTCAGGGGAGGGGGTTTGGCCCTGGGCAAAGACTGGAGGAGGAGCCCATCTCGAGGCATGTTAGACGGATAGGAGGTCAGATGGGACAGAACAACATGAATGCCACGCGTGCTGGGGGCAAGGAGGGTCTCAGGCCCTTGTGGGTGAGTCTGGGGAGTGCCTGAAGCCGTACCTTAAAGGAGGCAGGACCGGTCGCGGTGGCTCACGCCTGTAATCCCAGCACTTTGGGAGGCTGAGGTGGGCAGATCACTTAAGGCCAGGAGTTCGAAACCAGCCTGGCCAACATGGCAAAATCCCCCTCTACTAAAAATACAAAAAAATTAGCTGGGGCCAGACACGGTGGCTCACGCCTGTAATCCCAGCACTTTGGGAGGCCGAGGCAGGTGGATCACCTGAGGTCAGGAGTTCAAGACCAGCCTGGCCAACATGGTGAAACCCCACCTCTCCTAAAAATACAAAAATTAGCTGGATGTGGTGGCTCATCCATGTAATCCCAGCTACTCAGGAGGCTGAGGCAGGAGAATCATTTGAACCTGGGAGGCAGAGGTTGCAGTGAGCTGAGATTGCACCATTGCACTCCAGCCTGGGTGACAGAGCCAGACTCCATCTCAAAAAAAAAAAAAAAGAGGCAGGGATGCGGCTGGGAGTCAAGGAGTTTGGCAGGATAGGCGACAACTCTGCGACTCCATGGCTCTGGGCCGGGGTCACTTGCGGCTTTGTCTGGGGGCATCCACCCTCCAGGGCCCTCAACCATGCCCTTCTCTCCATACAGGGAGTTTGAGGACATCACCAATTCGAGCTTTCATCTGGATATGTGGTGAGTGACCTGGCCTGCCCCTAGGGATAGGAAGAGAAAGGATGTGGGGTGAAGAGGCAGAACCTCCTCCTGGAAGAGGTCATAAGCACTCTCTCTGCTTCCTTCTCAAACCCGGCCCACCAGGGACCTAGACACCGTGGAGTCTGTCCGACAGAAGCTTGGGGAGCTCACAGATCTGCATGGGCTTCGCAGGTGGGTGTTTCAGGGCTCACAGGGAAGGAGTGGGGGTCCTTCTGCCCCCCATCCCCTGACATGCACACCGAGTGCTGGGGTGCAGGCGCCTTTGGGGTCCAGGTTGCTGCGGCGGGGGGTAGATTCCAGCCTGATCCCTTCCAATGCTTGCGACATCTCCCTCACGGGAGCCTGCCTGATGCAGGATCTTTAAGGAGGCCCGGAAGGACAAAGGCCAGGACGACTTTCTGGGGAATGTGGTTCTGAGGCTGCAGGTGAGGGGGATGGGGAAAGGGGTCCAGGAGCGAGGCAGAAGGAGGGAGTTGGGAGGGGATCTGGGGAGAGGCTCCTCGTCAGCACCAAGCTGAGCCTGGGGTCCGCCTCCCATTGCCTCTGCTGCCCCTGACTGTGAGGTTCTGACACTCGTGGGCCGGGCATCCCCGCCTGCCAGGACCTGCGCTGCCGAGAGGACCAGTGGTACCCCCTGGAACCCCGCACTGAGACCTACCCAGACCGAGGCCAGTGCCACCTCCAGTTCCAGCTCATCCATAAGCGGGTAGGTAGAGTCCTGGGCCAGTGACTGTGCCCAGCTCCTGCGGTGGTCTGGCTGGGTTGCGGGGGCTGGCTGCCGCCGGTGTGGGCCAGCTGCTCACAGAGGCCTCATTGCAGAGAGCCACCTCGGCCAGCCGCTCACAGCCCAGCTACACGGTGCACCTCCACCTCCTGCAGCAGCTTGTGTCCCACGAGGTCACCCAGCACCAGGTACTGCCCTCCCGGACCTGGGCGTGGCCAGGGCTGCCCTTCAGTCCTGACACTCCTCCATCTGCTCCCTCAGGCAGGCAGCACCTCCTGGGACGGGTCACTGAGTCCCCAGGCTGCCACCGTCCTCTTTCTCCACGCCACACAGAAGGACCTGTCCGACTTCCACCAGTCCATGGCGTGAGTGCACAGCCCTGGGCGGAACCCCTGAGTCACCAGACCCCCCCACCCCCCCACCCTCCTGCAAGCTGATAGCCCAAAGTGTAATTCTCAGCAGAGTTCCCTTTGGCCCAAAATATGTGTTTTAAGTTTTGAATCAGTTACCAACTTTAAAAAGTCTGGAGATTCGGCTGATGCGGTGGCTCACTCCTGGAATCCCAGGACTTTGGGAGACTGAGGCAGGAGGCTCACTTGATCCCAAGAGTTCGAGGCTACAGTGAGCTATGATCACGCCAACACACTCCTGCCTGGACCACAGAGTGAGACCTCATTTCTAAAAAAAATTAGAAAAAGCTATCTGGAGATTTCACGTACTGTTCAGATCTCCGGATTCTCATGAAATGTAAGTGCTGGGACTGCAGGGCCAGAATTTTGCTGCTTTTTTTTTTTTTTTTTTTG
>NW_016107408.1:5983944-5989869 GCF_001604975.1 Cebus imitator | reverse complement strand
TTTTTGAGCTGGAGTTTCCCTCTTGTCACCCAGGCTGGAGTGCAGTGGCCTGATCTTGGCTCACCGCAACCTCTGCCTCCTGGGTTGAAGCGATTCTCCAGCCTCAGCCTCCCAAGTAGCTGGGACCACCACCACATTCAGCTGAATTTGTATTTTCAGTAGAGACAGGGTTTCACCATGTTGGCCAGGCTGGTCTCAAACTCCTGACCTCAGGTGATCTGCCTGCGTTGGCCTCCCAAAGTGCTGGGATTACAGGTATGAGCCACCATACCCGGCCGATCCAATTTTTCAAAAACAGCAAGAGATCCTGAAGTTTTAAAATCACAAAGATCTCAATCTGGGCAATTTGAAAAGCATCAGCAAAAACAAACAAAAATCCTGGCTGCGCATGGTGACTCTCACCTGTAATCCCAACACTTTGGAAGGCTGAGGCGGGTGGATCACTTGAGGTCAGGAGTTCAAAACCAGCCTGGCCAACATGATGAAACCCCCTCTCTACTAAAAATGCAAAATTTAGCTGGGCATGGTGGCGCATGCCTGTAGTCCCAGCTACTTGGGAGACGGAGGCTGGAGAATCGCTTCAACCCAGGAAGCAGCGGTTGCAGTGAGCCAAGATCGCACCACTGCGCTCCAGCCTGGGTGACAGAGTGAGACTCCATCTAAAAAAATCCTGTGTATCACGTTGAGCCACTAGTTTTCAATCTGTGCTGATGGTTGGGGCTCTACCAGGTGCCCTGGAGGAGGGAGGTGATTCCTTCCACCTGAGGCTTTGTGAACAGGAGAAGATAACTCCCTCCTCCCCACCCAGCAGAGGGTTTCCTGTCCCTGCAGGCAGTGGCTGGCCTACAGCCGTCTCTACCAGAGCCTGGAGTTCCCCAGCAGCTGCCTCCTGCACCCCATCACCAGCATCGAGTACCAGTGGATCCAGGGCCGGCTCAAGGCAGAACAGGTGGGCGTGTGGTGGGCGAGGGGTACTGGGCAGGCAGGCAGGGCCCAGAGAAGGGGGAGGGGAGCAGCAGAGGTTGTCCAGGCCCCTAAAGCCTCTCCTGGCTCCGCAGGAGGAGGAGCTGGCTGCCTCATTCAGCTCCCTGCTGGCCTACGGCCTCTCCCTCATCCAGAGGTTCCGCTCCGTCTTCCCCCTCTCTGTCTCGGACTCCCCAGCCCGGCTGCAGTCTCTCCTCAGGTCAGTGGCTCCTCTCCCGTTCCTCGGTGGGGTCAGGGATGAGGGAGCAGCTGGGGTGCTGGGGAGGTGGGAGGAGCGAGTGTGTGCAGCAGGCCCTTTGGACACAGCTCCTTCTGCCTTGCAGGGTCCTGGTACAGATGTGCAAGATGAAGGCCTTCGGGGAGCTATGCCCCAACACCGCCGCGTTGCCCCAGCTGGTGACTGAGGCTCTGCAGGTGTGGCACTCACGCTGGGGATGGGGGAGACACGTGCTGGGGCTGGCAGTCCCTCTTTGCTCACGGCCTCTTTGTCGACAGACTGGCACCACTGAATGGTTCCACCTGAAGCAGCAGCACCATCAGCCCATGATGCAGGTAAGGGTGCCGGGCAGGGAGGGTGGGGGGTGATGCCTGCCTCTGGCACCCCAGCTTAGCCCACCTCTGTCCCTGAAGGGCATGCTGGAGGCAGGCAAGGCCTTGCTAGGCCTAGTGCAGGACATCATTGGCGACCTGCACCAGTGCCAGCGCACGTGGGACAAGATTTTCCACAAGTGAGCAGACAGCCCGGTCGGGAGGTAGTGGGGCATTGGCTCAGGGCTGGAACCACAGGGACCCTGGTGTGCCACCGGGTAAACCTGATGCCTTTCCCCCAGTACCCTCAAGATCCACCTCTTCCCCATGGCTTTCCGGGAGCTGCAGTGGCTGGTGAGTCCCTCGCCCCTGTCTCCAGGCCATGCCCTCCACGACAGAGCTGTGTGCCCTGCCCTCCACACCTTTCTTTTGCAGGTGGCCAAGCGGGTGCAGGACTACACCGAAGCTGTGGGCGATGCAGTGTCCCCAGAGATGGGCGAGAGTCTGTTTCAGCTCTACATCAGCCTCAAGGAGCTCTGCCAGCTGCGCCCAAGCTCCTCAGAGAGGTGGGCAGCAGGCCAATTGCCGGCGGCTTCGAGGGGACAGGAGAGGGGAGGGTGGATGAGGCCCCGGGGTCCATGCTGGCCCTAGCCTTACCAACGCCGAGTCCCGGCACTCCCCAGGGATGGAGTCATGGCCCTGGAGAGTTTCCACCGCTGGTTCCAGCCAGCCATCCCTTCCTGGCTGCAGAAGACATACAGTGTGGCCCTGGCACGGGTGCAGCGCGCTGTGCAGATGGATGAGGTGGGGGCGGGGCCCTGGTTTGGGGGTGAGGCTTGGGCTCTGCCTGGACCTCCAAAGCATAGTAAAAGCTGGTAACACGCTCTGAACGTCCCTTTTGGGTGCACTTGAGGCCAGCTGTGTGCAAAACGCTACCTCTGGATATCCTTGGGGCTGACTGTGGCTTCACTTTGCCTGAGCTCCCGCAGCCGGAGGGGTCTGAGCGGAACCTTGCTTGTCTCTTGTGAAGCTCCCTGCCCAGCTCTGTGCCTGGTGGTGGAAGCTGCTCTGAATGAAGGAAGGAGGGAGGGAAGGGGGTGGATTTGTCAGTGTCCTGAGTCCTCCTTTCTATGCGCCCCCCTCCCCCCAGCTGGTGCCCCTGGGTGAACTGACCAAGCACAGCACATCCGCGGTGGATCTGTCCACCTGCTTTGCCCAGATCAGCCACACCGCCCGGCAGCTGGACTGGCCAGACCCAGAGGAGGCCTTCATGATCACTGTCAAGTTTGTGGAGGTGTGGCATCTTCCATGTGCCCTTCCCCCTCTTTCTAGAACAGTCACACCACCATCCACGGTTTCTCCCAAGCTCTCACCCAAGCAGCCTCCCAAGGCCTGTGTCCTCAATCCCCCAAGTCGCTGACTTTCCCATGCCCTCCCACCTGCCCTTTCTGCATGCCCCACCCATGGATCAGTTCCCTCTGTTCAACCCCACCCTAGGACACCTGTCGCCTGGCCCTGGTATACTGCAGCCTTATAAAGGCCCGGGCCCGCGAACTCTCTTCAGGCCAGAAGGACCAAGCCCAGGCAGCCAACATGGTAAGGCCAGCGCTGGGGCTAGGAGTCTGGGTGGGTGCGGGGACCAGCCCGGGCGCCGTTCAGGAAGCTCTGCATCCCTGTTCCAGCTATGCGTGGTGGTGAATGACATGGAGCAGCTGCGGCTGGTGATTGGCAAGCTGCCTGCCCAGCTGGCGTGGGAGGCCCTGGAGCAGCGGGTAGGGGCCGTGCTGGAGCAGGGGCAGCTGCAGAACACGCTGCATGCCCAGCTACAGAGCGCGCTGGCCGGGCTGGGCCACGAGATCCGCACTGGTGTCCACACCCTGGCCGAGCAGGTACCTTGTCACCTCGCCCTGCCTTCAGCCTGCCTGGCTCCAGCAGGACCTGGGCCAGCATCCAGCAACCCCTTCCTGCATCTAAACTCAGGCTCTAAGGAACGCTCCCATCTCCAATTCATGCCCTAACCTCCCTGCTTCTACTGTTTTGTGTCTCCAGTTGGAGGTGGGCATCGCCAAGCATATCCAGAAACTCGTGGGTGTCAGGGAGTCCGTCCTGCCTGAGGATGTAAGTGGCCCTTCTGCCTGCTGGCCTTCACCACCCTGCCAGCTCTGTGGATCTGGGGGTCACTGAAAGCCTGGGTGTTAGAGATAAGTCCCCCAGACCAGACAAGGCATGTTCTCTCCCTGGGCCTCAGTTTCCCCCGGGATGCTCACAGGAATGGGTTGGGTCACTCCACAGGCTGTCTCAGCATGGACAGTCAATGCGGGGCTGCAGCTGGGGAGGGCTTAGGCTTTGCAGCCAAACAGGTCTGAATGTACATCCTCCTCAGCTGCCTGCTAGCTTGGCTATCCTGTTAATACAAGCCAGCTGACCTTGGGCAGGGCTACATCATGATAGACACCTGCGATTGATAAGGGGCGGGTATTCATTCATTCATCAACTATTATCAGGTACTCATTGTGTGCTATGCCTTGATTTAAGCATTGGGGATAGGTCAGTGAACAATATGACAAAAATACCTGCTTTCCTGGAGCTTACATTGTAGTAGTAGAGGTAAAAGAAGACCTACTCAGTGAGCATCCGTAACTCTGGTGATAGTTACAGCTGTAACTCCAGTCATGCACAGATGCGTGCGCACACACATACTGTGCTAGATGATGATAAATGCCATGGAGAACAGTAACACGGAGAAGCGGGTGAGAAGTGTCGGAGGGTTGCATTTTTAGATGATGACCAGGGAAGGCGGTGACAGCTGAGTCAAGACCTACAGGAAGCAAGGGGAGGAGCCAGGAGGGTTCTAGGGGAAGAGCATTCCAGGCGGAGGGAACAGCAAGGGCAGAGACTCTGAGGCAGGAGCAGGCCTGGAAGCTTAAGGGCTGCAGAGGAGGCCAGTGTGGCTGGAACAGACTGAGCAACAGAGAGGGGAAGGCAGAGAGGTGGGCAGGGCCAGCATCTTACAGACGCTACAAACAGCTCTTACGGAAAGGCTCCCGGCCCCGCTTCTTCCCACCAGGTCAGGGTTAGGGGATGGGGGTAGGACCAAAATGAGCCAGAGCCACACCTGCCCCTCCCTGCCCAGGCCATTCTGCCCCTGATGAAGTTCTTGGAGGTGGAGCTTTGCTACATGAACACCAACTTGGTGCAAGAGAACTTCAGCAGGTGGGTAGCGGCCCCTGCCCGGGTATGCCCTCCACCTCCACCCCTCCTCCCAGTCCCCTCCGTCCTGGGCTTCAGTATCCGTTCTGAGTGGGGGAGGTGAAGCCCTTTGGTGACCCCCCCTCCCCTTAGAAGGTGCAACAGGCTCTGCTCATGCTCGCCACAGGGGCAGGGAGCTCGCCACTTCACAGGCCTCCCGTTGTCTGCTGCCTGGCCGTGAGGGCTTTGAGTTCTTCCCTAGGCTGAGCCAAAATCTGCCTGTCCTTTCTCCTTTCATCCCAGGCCTGTCCTCAGGGTCTCCCTTGACTGTTTCTATGCCCCGCCAAGGTTACAGGTGGTCCCTGCCCACAGTGCAGGGAGAACCTGTAGTTAGGGTGTCTCGTAGCAGGGACCCATCATGCCAGGCAACAGGCGGCAGAGTCCAGCACAGGGGCTCTGGACCACCTGGGTTCAGACTCCAGCTTCATCATTGCTTAGCAGCTGTGGGGGAGCTCCTGGTGCAGATGAGAATAGTTCTGGCTTCTGTGAGGATGAGATGGGTCATGTGAAGTGCTGAGCACAGTGCCTGTACAAAGGAAGTGGTCAGTGACTGTTAGCTGTAGTGACGATGACGATGACAGTGCCCCACCTCCCTGTGGAATCTGGGCCCTGCGGAGGCTGCCCGACCTCCTAGAGCTCTGTTCCACGCCCACAAGTACAGCCAGGGCCCCTTGGAGTCTGGCCGTCTTTATTTCTTACACCGTGTATATTATATATATTTTTATTTTTTATTTATTTTTTTTGAGACGAAGTCTTGCCCTTTTGCCCAGGCTGGAGTACAATGGCATGATCTCAGCTCACTGCAACCTCTACCTCCTGGGTTCAAGCGATTCTCCTGCCTCAGCCTCCCGAGTAGCTGGAATTACAGCCTCAAGCTACCATGCCTGGCTAGTTTTTTCTGTCTTTAGTAGAGATGGGGTTTTGACATGGAACTCCTGACCTCATGATCTGCCTGACTGGGCCTCCCAAAGTATTGGAATTACAGGCATGAGCCACCGTGCCTGGCCTAATTTTTTATTTTTATTATTTTTTTTGAGACGGAGCTTCACTCTTGTTACCCAGGCTGGAGTGCAATGGCGCGATCTCGGCTCACCGCAACCTCCGCCTCCTGGGTTCAGGCAATTCTCCTGCCTCAGCCTCCTGAGTAGCTGGGATTACAGGCAC
>NW_016107408.1:5982177-5983764 GCF_001604975.1 Cebus imitator | reverse complement strand
ACGGGGTTTCACCATGTTGACCAGGATGGTCTCGATCTCTTGACCTCGTGATCCACCCACCTCGGCCTCCCAAAGTGCTGGGATTACAGGCTTGAGCCACTGCGCCCGGCTTTATTTTTATTAAAAAAAATTTTTTTCTGTTTTTTTTCCCCCCTGTGGTATTTCAGGATATTTTTTTACTTTCTTGAAATGGAGTCTCGCCCTGTCACCCAGACTGGGGTGCAGTGGTGCGATCTTGGCTCAATGCAACCTCTGTCTCCTGGCTTCAAGCAATTCTCCTGCCTCGGCCTCCCAAGTAGCTGGGATTATAGGTGCCTGCCATCATGCCCAGCTAATTTTTTTGTACTTTTAGTAGAAACGGGATTTCACCATGTTGGCCAGGCTGGTCTTAAATTCCTGACCTCATGATCCGCCCGCCTCGGCCTCCCAAAGTGCTGGGATTATAGGCGTGAGCCACCGCGCCCAGCCTAATATTTTATTTTTTTTGAGATGGAGTCGGAGTCTCGCTCTGTCAGCCAGGCTGGAGTGTGGTGGCACGACCTCAGCTTGTCTCCCAGTTCAAGTGATTCTCCTGCCTCAGCCTCCCGAGTAGCTGGGACTACTGGCACCCACCACCACGCCTGGCTAATTTTTGTATTTTTAGTAGAGATAGGACTGATCCCACCTGCCCCTGGCCAACCCCATGTTGGCCAGGCTGGTCTTGAACTCCTGGCCTTGTGATCTGCCCACCTCAACCTCCAAAAGTGCTGGGATTACAGACGTGAGCCACCATCTCTAATATTTTATTTTTTTCACCTTTAAGCTCTGTTGGACTTGATCTTAGACCAGATTTTTCCACGTAAACCAGAGTTAAACCTCCACCAAGAGGGAAGTTTTGCTTAGTGTTGTCTCACGAGCCTTTAGAACACCACCAGGCACAGTAGCTCACACCTGTAATCCCAGCACTTTGGGAAGCTGAGTTGAGTGGATCACTTGGGCTCAGGGGTTCGAGACCAGTCTGGGCAACATGGCAAAATCCAGTCTCTTCAAAAAATACAAAAATTAGCCAGGCATGGTGGCATGCACCTGTAGTCCCAGTTACCTGGGAGACTGGTGAGGATCACCTGAACCCAGAAGATAGCAGCCACAGTGAGCTGTGATGTTACCCCTGCATGCAGCCTGAGTGACAGAGGGAGACCTTATCTGAAAAAAAGTTTTTGAAAGAACAGTGCCTGGTACACTATGGACACTTAAATGTGTTGCACAAGTTAATTAACTACTTTCTTGGGTGGGATGGAGTCTTGTGCTCCTGACCTCAAGTGATCAGCCCACCTTGGCCTCCCAAAGTGCTGGGATTATAGGTGTGAGCCACTGCACCTGGCCATGCTCCCTTTTTTTTAGGACAGGGTCTTGCTCTTGTTACTCAGGAGTGCAGTGGTGTGATCTCGGCTCACTACAGCCTCATCTTCCTGGGCTCAAGCGATCCCTCCCACCTCAGCCTGTTGAGTAGCTGGGACCACAGGCGCACGCCACCACGCCCGGCTAATTTTTGTATTTTTACTAGAGACGGGGTTTCACCATGTTGGCCAGGATGGTCTCAATCTCTTG
>NW_016107408.1:5977646-5981617 GCF_001604975.1 Cebus imitator | reverse complement strand
TTTTGCCATGTTATCCAGGCTGGTCTCAAACTCCTGGACTCAAACCATGCACCTGCCTCAGCCTCCTGAAGTGCTGGGATTATAGGTGTCAGCTACCTTGCCCAGCCATGAACCTGTTTTTTTTTTGAGATTTGCCCAAGCTGGAGTGCAGTGGTGCGATCTTGGCTTACTGCAACCTCTGCCTCCCGGGTTCAAGCGATTCTCGTGCCCCAGCCTTCTGAGTAGCTGGGATTACACACACATGACACCATGCCAGCTAATTTTTGTATTTTTAGTAGAGATGGGGTTTCACCATGTTGGCCAGACAGGTCTTGAACTCTTGACCTCATGATCCACCTGCCTCGGCCTCCCGAAGTGCTGGGATCACAGGCGTGAGCCACCATGCCCAGCCTGTCTTAAATCATGGTTCTGTCACTGGGGGCCTGACCGCCTCCCTGTCTCCAGCCTTGTTTGAGGGTTCTATTAGCCTGCTGGGAAGGGCTCTTCACTGAGGTTGAGGGTTGTGTTGGATAGGACTGACCTCACCTGCCCCTGGGTCGTCCTCCTGTACCTGCCCTCTCCCCAGCCTTACCTGGGGCAGGAAGCAGAGGGGGAGGGTGGAGGTGGGAGGAGCTGGGGTGGGACTGGGTACCTGAGGCCTCCCCTGTCTGAAGAGCATCTTTGCTTCCTCCTCTGCTGCCGTCCTGCCGTGCTGTGTCCGCATCCCTCTGGCCCCTGCATCCTTCTGGCCCTGCCCTGCCCCAGCCTCCTGACCCTGCTCTGGACCCACACGCTCACAGTGCTGGAGGAGGTGGCCGCTTCCCAGCGCAGCTCATCCCTGGCCTCCAACAGGCTGAAGATTGCCCTGCAGGTAACAGAACTGGTCACAGCAAGGATAACCCTGGTGGGAGGGTGCCTGGGGTCACCTCTGATGTCTCCCCCAGAACCTGGAGATCTGCTTCCATGCCGAGGGCTGTGGCCTGCCACCTGAGGCCCTGTACACAGCAACTTTCCAGGTAGGGGCTTTTGGTGGGCTTCCCTGTAGGAGGTCGGGGGAACCTGCCTTTCAGCACTCGCCTGTGTCCAGGGCCAGCTACCTAATTTATGGGTCCCAGTACAAAATGAAAAGCTGTGCCCCTTATTCAAAAGTTCTTACAAATTTTAGAACACTGATGACAGAACCTGAAGCCAAGCCTGGGTCCTCCTGAGCACAGGGGCCCTGTGTGCCTGCAAGGTGGGGTTGGAGGGGAGGGCGGCCAGGGATGCCAGTCTTGTCTGTGCCTCTGTCCTGCTGTCTGCCCGGCCTGAGGGTGGCCCCTGCCTGCGGTCCCATGACCCACTAGTTTCCATTTCAAACGGACGTCTTACCCTTGACCGTGAACTCCTGGAGGGCAGACCCGGTCTGTGGTTGCGTGCGCACTCCAGGTGACCTCTCAGCTGTTATGTGTTTCCAGGCTCTGCAGAGGGACCTGGAGCTGCAGGCAGCCTCCAGCCGGGAGCTCATCCGGAGGTACTTCTGTGGCCGAATCCAGCAGCAGGTGAGGCCCCTCTCCCTTGCATTGTGCCCTCCGCAGGTCCTGGAGCACCTTGCCCCTACTGTGTCCCCCCTCACCCTGCCCGTGCTCCCCACCCCAGGCAGAAACCATCTCTGAGGAGCTGGGGGCTGTGACAGTCAAGGCCTCCTACCGCACCTCCGAGCAGAAGCTGCGTGTGGAGCTGCTCAGCGCCTCCAGCCTGCTGCCCCTGGACTCCAACGGTGAGCGGAGGCTGCCCTTTGGCCACTCCCCAAAGAGGAGTGGTTCCCCCCACCCTCCTGTCTCTGCATCCCTGGGGGCTCTGCTCACCCTGCAAGAGCTCTAGGTGCATTTCCTCCAGTTACCAGGAGGGGTCAGTGCTGCTGAGTGGGGTATAGCTGTGGGGGTGGGGTAGCTGGAAAACCCTCAGCTGATGCACTCTCCCCGGCCACTTGCCAGGCTCCAGTGACCCCTTTGTCCAGCTGACCTTGGAGCCCAGGCATGAGTTCCCCGAGCTGGCCTCCCGGGAGACCCAGAAGCACAAGAAGGACCTTCACCCATTGTTTGATGAGACCTTTGAATTGTGAGTGGGACCCCCTTCTTCTCCCAGTGCCTCCCCCTGCTGGGCTCCCTCAGGTCTGCTCCTCCTGGCTGGGGTCAAGGGGCTCCCCTTAGATGGCCTAATCTGGGCCCCAGGGACGGGGCACCTGGACCAAAGTTTGCAGCTAGACACGGTGGCTCACGCCTGTCATCCCAGCGCTTTGTCATCCCACCAACCTGGCCAACATGGTGAAACGCCACCTCTACTAAAAATGCAAAATTAGCCCAGCGTGATGGTGGCGCATGCCTGTAATCCCAGCTACTTGGGGTGCTGAGGCAGGAGAATCATTCAACCCAGAAGGTAAAGGCTGCAGTGAGCCGAGATGGTGCCACTGTACTCCAGCCTGGGCGACAGAGTAAGACTCCATCTCCAAAAAAAAGAAAAAGGGCTGGACACAGTAGCTCACGCCTGTAATCCCAGCACTTTTGGAGGCCAAGGCAGGTGGATCATGAGGTCGAGTTTGAGACACCCTGGCTAACATGGTGAAACCCTGTCTCTACTAAAAATACAAAAACTTAGCCAGGCATGGTGGCACACCCCTGTAGTCTCAGCTACTCTGAGACTGAGGCAGGAGAATCACTTGAACCCGGGAGGCGGAAGCTGCAGTGAGCTGAGATCGTGCCACTACACTCCAACCTGGGACACAGAGCAAGAACCCATCTCAAAAAAAGAGTTTGCTTCCCCTGGGCGCAGGGGTGGACTCCCACATGTTGAACTTATGGACTGCTAGGGAAGGGTCCTGTCCCTGAGGTTCTCAGTAATCTACTCCCAGTTCCTTAAGACAGGTGGGCAGGGGGCACAGGACCCCGGGTTTAAAGCATCACCCACAGTCAGAGCAGACATTGCACCATATGGCCGAGAGGCGCCAGGCTGAGAGCTGGCTTTGCAGTCCTAACCCTGGCTGGTTCCCAACACCAAGCGGGTGATCCCATGTGTTGGAGCTGGGGGTGGCCATGCTGGGGCTGGCAGCAGAGCCCTGACTCTCCTCGCAGCCTGGTGCCTGCTGAACCGTGTCGCAAGCCTGGGGCATGCCTCCTGCTCACCGTGCTGGACTACGATACGCTGGGGGCCGACGACCTGGAAGGGGAGGCCTTCCTGCCGCTGTGTGAGGTGCACGGGCTGAGTGGCTCCGAGGAGCCTGGTGAAGTGCCTCAGACTCGCCTGCCCCTCACGTACCCCGCACCCAACGGTAGGCCTGAGCCCAGGGAAGGGTGGTACAGGGACAGGGAGCCTGTAAAGCTCAGGCAAGGTCCCCAGAGAGGTGACGCCAGGGTTGGAGAACAGCCTTTCTGGAGATGGGAGCTAGTGGGACAGCCATGGCCCATCTCTTGGTCTAATCAAGAGCCCAGTGAACTTTTAAGTGAAACGTGACTCCCTAGTGGGGAAAGTCACCAAGATGTTTACCTGGGAAGGGCCTGGATCTCACTCAGTGGGGTCATAGCCCTGCAGAGCATTTCTGATACCAGAAACGGTCTGGTGCTTGTGCACGTATTATAAGCAAGTGCTAAGCACTTTACACATGCCAACCAATGAAGCAGATATTATTGGCACTCTTTTATAGATGAGTAAACTGAGGCACGAAGAGGTTAACTTGCTAGCTTTAGGTTCTCATATAAAAAGGTAATATAGCCAGACCAGGCATAATCCCAGCACTTTGGAGGCAGAGGTTAGGAGTTCAAGACCAGACCAGCCAACATACAACATACTGAAACCCTGTCTCTACTAAAAATACAAAAAAAATTAGCCAGGCAGTCCGAGCTACTCGGGAGGCTGAGGCAGGGGAATCGCTTGAACCCAGGAGGCAGAGGTTCCAGTGAGCCGAGATTGTGCCACTGCACTCCAGCCTGGTGACAGAGTGAGACTCTGTCTCAAAAAAA
>NW_016107408.1:5963606-5977616 GCF_001604975.1 Cebus imitator | reverse complement strand
AAAAAAAAAAAAAAAAAAAAATAGCCAAACCTTAGCAAGTCTCAGCCGTGGCTGTCGGGCCACCTCCTGAGCTGGGCTGGTGCGGGTTTGTCACTGGTTTCCTTCCAGGTTGTTGGGGCGGGGGATGGGGCAGTGTTGTATGCCCTCCCCCCACCCTTCCCTGCCACCACCGGGCATTGCCTCTCCCCTGGCATCTGACCACCAAACCCCTTTCTCCACAGGGGAGCCAATCCTGCAGCTGCTGGAGGGCCGGAAGGGTGATCGAGAGGCCCAGGTCTTTGTAAGGCTGCGGCGGCAGAGGGCCAAGCAGGCCTCCCAGCATGCCCTGCGGCCTGCACCGTAGCTATGGAGGTTTGCAGTAGGGCCAGGTACCTGGTGGGGACCTGCAAGGGCTTTCCTGAAAGGTCTGAGGCTTCCCTGCCACAGCACAGCCCTCCAGCCTGGCCTAACTTTTAAGGAGCCCAGTATGCAGACCTCCTCCCTGCCTCCCACAGTGATGGGGGCTCAGCAGAGATATCTCTATCCCGCCTCCCTGTCTCCAGCCCTGGCTACAACTTCTCTGCCGCCTCCCAGCACCAGGGGAAGCAAACTCTGCCCCTGCCCACCTCTCGGAAAAGCTGCTCTGGTGGGCAGGGGATGGGGCCATTCGTCTCCTGGCCTTTCTGTTCCAGCCATTGGGGTGGGGGCCAGGTTCACTGGGAGCAGGGCTGCAGGCACAGAGCCTCCTGGGGAAGGGACAGGGGACCCTGCCAAAGATGAGGCTCCAGCTGCCCTGAGGGGAAGGTGGTGACCATTACTAGAGGGAGCCTGGGTCTTCTCCCCAGGGGCTGCCAGCACCCAGGCCAGGAAGCCTGGAGGCAAGAACCTTCTGGCTCTGAGGGAGCGAGAGCTGGCAGGTGGCAGGGGGTGTCACCGACAGACGGAAGCAGAAAGGACAGTTTGGCCACTGTCTGCTGCACTCCACTCCTCCCCAGACAGCACCTGCCACCCCAGATAGCACCTGCCACCTAGAAACTTTCTTAGTAAAAATAATAAAAACCAATTCATTGTCCTCTTAGAAAACGTACCTTCAGCCTACAGTGGGACCAAGAATGCGACGAGCCAGGCCAGTTGGTTTCCTCCCCGGCCCTCAGGGGACCTTGACCTACCACCACCCTGGGGCAGCTACAAAGCAGGGAGGTGGGTGTAGGTGTAACTGAGGCAGAGGCAGGGTTGGGGTGATTTTTGGCTGTGGGCTTTGAACAAAGGGCTTCACCAGAAATACCAGGTCCTGCGGCCACACCCAGGACAGGGACCTGTTCCTCAGGGGAGCACAGTCAGCAGGGACCTCCCAGGGGTGCAGGTAGAGGCTGAGGGGCTGCTCTTGAGATAGTGGGGCATAAAGGAGCTGGGGTCTCTACCCTGCCTGGGGGGTGTCGGAGCCTGAGGCCTGGTCATCACATCATCCTAGCTGTGTGACCCTGGTTCCATGCCTGAACCTCTCAGTCTGCACAAGATGCTGGGAGGTGAGATTAGCCGAGATGACCTCCAAGGCCCCTTGTAGCTGTAAACCTGAGGCCATGCAGAAGATCCCACCAAGGTGTTTTCTCACCCCAACTGGGAGCAGGGTGGGGCAAAGGAGGCAGGAGGCAAGATGGCTTCTAGGCTCTACCAGCAAATTCTCCCAATGGGAAGGCACTGGGTTTCTTGTTTTTGTGATGGGAGTCTCAATCTGTTGCCCAGGCTGGAGTGCAATGACATAATCTCAGCTTACTGTAACCTCTGCCTCCCAGGTTCAAAGGATCCTCCTGCCTCAGTCTCCTGAGTAGCTGGGACTACAGGTATGTGCCACCACACCTGGCTAATTTTTGTATTTCTTTTTTTTTTTAGTAGAGACGGTGTTTCACCATGTTGGCCAGGCTGGTCTCACTAATAGCTGACCTCAGGTGATCTACCCATCTCAGCCTCTGTTTTTGTTTTTGAGATGGGGCCTCACTGTCACCCAAGCTGGAGGCAGTTGTGCAGTTATGGCTCACTGCAACCTTGACCTCCTGGGCTCAAGTGATCCTCCTACCTCAGCTTCCTTAGTAGCTGGGACCACAGGCGTGCACCACTGCGCCCAGTTGGGAAGACACTGTTCCTCTGAGACACAATTAGGGGCCCTATTGCTTTTTGGAAAACATCAACAGGGAAGCCAGTCACCACTAACCACACAACCCTAAAGAGTCCTAGGGCCTGGGAGGCCTCGGTGTCCAAGGCTAAGTGTTCCTGTGTCATCAACCCCAGCAGGCCTAGGTTGGAGAGCACTTGAGCTGTCTCGAGGCCTGATGGGTCCAGGGAGCCTCCAGGCCTCTCCAGCTGCCTTACCATACCTCAGGGATTTGGGCACCAGCTATTTCCATGACTGAGGCAGGGTTCCTGGACAACCTCATAGTTCAGAGGCCCTCTTTTGGGGCCCACTCCCCCTCACCCCATGTAAACAAGCTATCACTGTAAGTTCATATTTTATTTCCAATAGGTTTGGAGCTTTGTTGATTTTTGCATTTTTGTAAAAAAGGAAAAAGTTTTCACTTAATTCATTGAAAGCCCTTTCGTGCTGAGCCCAAGGGGGAGCCTGGGCCAGGACCAGATCCTCTCAGCCCTCTTGCTCCTATCCCAGACACCCGGTGCTGGGGGCGTGGCTGCTACCCTCCGCCCGCTCTGCCCTCCCGCCCCTGCTGCATCTCTTTCTGTACAGAACAATTTTTAAAATGGAAGCTAAGACACAATATACACTGGACAGGCGCACACACACACGCACGCACACAGGCGTCCGCCCAGAACAGGGCAGGACACCAGCTGCACTCAGAGAGCACCAAGGAATGCATACGGAGCTCCTCTGGGGAGGAGGGCAGGGCCTAAGCCCCCTTGGTCCTCAGTCCACACTCCTCCCGGCCAATTGCCCTGCTAGCTGCCAGAGGGGGGAGGGGACAGGGATAGCTGGGGGCTGCTGGGGGGGGGGTCATAGAATGAGTGCCAGCCTGGTAGGTGACCCTGGGGCCAGGGAGGCTCTTGTGGGGAGTCCAGGGGGAGAGGACTGAGGGTAGACCCCAGGCCTCAGGAACCTGAGGGCTAGAACTCCTGGGCCTTGCCCCTCGAGGGGCTTCAAGGGCCCAGGTGTCAGGAGTGGGGCTGGCCCCGAAGCACTGGCCTCCAGCCCTTCTTGTTCTCCCTAGGACTCAATAAACATTTGGTAAACCTAGGAGCTACACCAGCTGAGGCCCCCCCACAGCATACCCCCTCGGGCCTCCCTGAGGCCCTCACAGCTGGGGACTAGGCCCACCCTGGGGGACCCACATCTTCCACACTCCACCCTTGCCCTGGCAAGGAGGGAGGGGGAGCAGGGTCTGCCCTGAAGGCTTCTCCCTCCCCTGAGTGCCTTCCAGTCCCACCCTTGCCTGCTCAGGCCTCAGGAAGAAGTTAAAAATGGTTAGTTCCTACATTAAAAAAGAGACAAACAGATTCTCTGCCAAAAGGCCAGTGGGAGAAGGGATGTTGTCTGTGCGGTGGGAAGGGCAGGGAGTGGGTAGGGGAGGACTGCAAAATAGTTTCTTCTTTTAAAAAGTGCTTGGTAAGTCTTTTAAAGTGTGTGTCTATATCTATGTACAGATATACACACAGACACTGTCCACGCCACCACGCATACCTGCACACATACGGAAATGTATACATATACATAATCATATACATATACATACATACACACACACATTATATATATATATATATATATATATATATATATATATATGTATATATATATATACTCGTGTATATATATATACTTTAAAAAGTCCTAGATGAGAAGATCTGAGCCAGGCTGGGCCAGGCCTGCAGGGTCACGACTGGAGGGCGTGGGCCCGGCCGGGCTGGCAGATGGGGCACTCGCTGCCCTCGGCGCAGAGCTCACACAGCGCAGCATGTTGGCATGGCAGCACCGCCCGCTTCTGTTCCTGACACTTAAGGCATTTCACTGACTGCATGTGGAATACGGCCTGTGGGAAAAGGGGCATTGTAGTTACCAGCCATGGGTCTAGCCTCAAGTTGAGCAAGGAGTTCCCTTGATCCTCACTTCAGCCCTCTTGGGATGGGGAAACTGAGGCACCAAGCTCAACAGTGTGCTCCCAGAACCCTACTGGCAGGTGAGAGAGCAGGCTGAGTCCACCTCTGCATGGGGCACGGCCAGCCTCTGACAACACCCATCCCTCATGGAGGCTTTGCCCAGTCTCATTTGACCTTGTAATCCCCAAATGGGGAAAATGAGGCTCAGAAAGGGCTGGGACATGCCCAGGGCCACACCTGGGGGCCTGGCTGCCAGAGAACAAAGGAAAGACAGCTCTTCCCACCATGCCATGCTGGCCCCTGGGACCCAGCAGGAGACCTGGGAGGCAGGGCAGCCCTGGGGTCCTGGGCCTCTCTGGAAGGTCCGCCGCTCCATGGAGGGTATACAGGATGACTTACTTAGGGCCCAGGCATTTGAGCGCAGCTTGGTCAGGGCCGCCCTCAGGGGTGCTGGCACTGATGCCCCTCACCCCTAGCCTTCTCACCTTCCCCGCTGCACTCTCCTTACCCACTCTCAGCAGGCCGCCCTTTTGAGTGCTGGCCCAGTGCTGGACAGAGACCCTCAGGAAGGTGGCCAATCCTGGAGCAGCCTGGACCAGGTCAGAGTCCAAGGGCTGGCTGAGGCCACTGTACACCCCACCCAGGGTTCCCCAACCTGGCTGACCTTGTCCACTTGCTCCAGGTGGGCCCGCAGCTGCTTCTGGAGGGAGTAGAGGGTGGAGAGAGACAGTGCCTCCAGGTCGGAGAAGGCGGGCAGGGCCTGGGGCTCGGGCCCTGTGTGTAGCCGCTCTAGCTCCTCCTGGAGCTTCTTCACCTGCACCTCCAGGGCGTCCCTCTGTTCCCGGGCGAGCTCACACTCAGCACCCGCCGCGCTGGCCCGCTCACCAGCCTCCTCTGCCTCCTTCTTCCAGGCGTCACAAGCCTGTGGGCCCAGCATACAGTCTCATCACAATGGCCCTGCCTAACCCGTGTCCCCAGAGGAAGCGAGCGAACAAAACTGAGTTTCTGCTCTGTTCAAGTCCTGCTCTCCCCCACCCCAGGCCCGCTCTGTGAAGGAAGGTCTTCGGCTGGATGCCCCCAGGCATTGGGGAAGGCCACAGGCCCGGGGCCTGGTACCTGTTTGGCCTGCTTCCAGGACTCCTCCCACTGCTTGATGGTGCTATTAGCTTCATCCAGCTCTTGCCGAAGCCGGGCCAGCTCAGCAGCCCCTGGCCCTGACAGGAAGGCGGGGGAAGTGCCCGGGGAGAAGCTTCCAGAGGCAAAATGTTCCCAGATGCTGCTGTTCATCCCATTCAGACCTGCCCCAAGGAGGAGAAAGACATCAGCTCTGGAGGACTTTGGGCCCAGGCCCTAGCCAGCCCTGCCTCAGGGTTCCAGGAACTGGCTGTCCACTGGATGGGTACGCAAAGCTCCAGCTAGTATCAGGCCAGAGAATTTTGCAGGGACAGGAAGGCTGTGACGGTGCAGGTGATGTGGGCGGAGTGAGACCTAACCTTAAGTTTCACCTGCTACTTGATGCCACTTGCCTTCTGAGGCTCAGCATCCTCGTGTGGGAAATGGGGCTCCCATTGCTGGCCTCACAGGGTAACTCAAGGGACTCAGGAAGTACTGCACGTGAGAGCAGTCCCAGGCGCCTGGCAGTGCCAATTTATGATTGTGGCCTTTTTGCACCCTGATGTGAGGCCCAGGAAGAGATAAGGGTTTTTGAAAAGACAGAGCCAGCCGGGGCAGGAAGAGTTCAGGTAGCCTTGGGGCCATCCCACCTGTTTTACAGACAAGGACCCTGGATAAAATGTGTTACCAAGAACCCTACAAATTTTAAGTGGTAGGGTCAGGACACAGAGAGGGCATCTGGTTCCAAAGGTCCATGCTTTCCAGTAAACTATGCCGCATGCACAGCCACCCACCCACCACCAATCCAGCCACCCTCTGCTCACTCGCTCAAAAGATGTTTACTAACATCAGGTCCCCCTGCTCTGGCCCCCTGGGCAGCCCCTGTCTTCCCTGAGAAGGACCCATATATCCACCTCTGGCCTCACTCTGCCTACATGCACTTTCTGGTTGACATCTTCCTTGTTCCCTTTCCCACTAGTCCAGTCAGGATGTTCCAGAACCAAGTTTAAGACGCTTTGCTCTCTGAGCCGCACAAGTGCACCCACAGAGGAGGGGCATGGTCCTGTGTGGAGACCCTGCAGCAGACACTGTCTGAGCTATCTGCCCTGTCCCTGAGAAAGACCTCAGAGTCACCCCACTCACGAGACCAACCCTGTAGCACGTTCTCCTGTCCTGCCCATCTCTCCTCCTCCCTCAGAGAAGCTCTCCCGACTCCGCTGTCCAGGTAGGTCCCTCTGCAATTCCCAGGAGGATCCCAACGGCTATGCCCCTCTGCTTCCCACACTGGCATGGCTGCAGGGCACATCCCACTGCTGGGACTGTTGCACTCACACCTGCATCAACACAGCTATGCTCAACAGTCACATGGTACAGGAAGGTATGCGTGGCCAGTAAGTGGGGCTAAGTCAAGATGCCACCAGAAGCTGGGTGTGGTGGTGCACGCCTGTGGTCCCAGCTACTCAGGAGGCTGAGGTGGGAGGATCACCTGAGCTCAGGAGTTCCAGGCTACAGTGAGCTATGATCACACCATTGCACTCCAGCCTGGGTGACACAGTGAGACCCTATCTTGGAAAAAAAAAAAGATGCCACCAGAATATGTGGCAAGTCTGGAAAATGCAATACCAGATACCTGAAGCTGACAGAATCAACAACAGAGAACAGCCTCTTCAAAACTGCAAGGTGCTAGGAGAGCCATGTGCTGCTCTGGGATCAGGAATGACATAAGGGAAGCCACGAAACCCAAGCAGAACTCTGAAGGGCTCAGTCCCTGGGTCTGAGCAAAATGCCGGCACTCTCGGGGAGGGAGCTCCCGGTCTCTGAACAGCTGCTGGGGGGAGTGAGAGCAGGGGTGCCACGTGCTTCCCATCCCACTCTCAGGAGCACCCCCTGACATACACACACACACAAGAGGAGATGCACAGCTGGCCCGCAGAGGCACAGTCCCACAGGTCTCTGCACCATTCTTCTAGCCACTAAATCTTGAAGTGCCCTCAGGAACCCCCAGTCCGCACCATTCTAATTCTGTGTTGGGCAAACAGCGTTCTGGGCCAGCCCTGGGCCTCCCTGGCAGGAAGGGCACCTGGAGGCAGGGGTCAGCCTGTCTAGCTTCTCCCTTGGTGCCCATGAACCTGGCTCGTGTGAGCCAGCCTCTCAGAGCCTGGGGTGACTGGGCAGAAGAGAACATGCTGTGAGAGACCAGGCCTGGCCCTGGCAGCTCCGAGCCCCCGTTCTCACTCGCACTGGCCTTGTGCCGTGCACTTCAGACCCATTATTCCATTCAACCCTCACAACAATCATAGGAGGCAGAGGCTGCTGTTTCACAGCAGAGGAAACTCAGGTAGAGAGGCTCAATCACTTGTCCAGGGTCTGACTCTGCCTCCTCGCCCAAGGCCTATGCCCTAACCACCAGCCTGGCTGATGTGCCTCAGACAGGGTGGCCAGAGACACCTTCTAAAGGCTCAGGTTCCTGCCCCGGGGCTTATCAGTGAGCTACTCCCCTTCTTACCCAAAGATCCATGTGATGCTGAGGTCCCCAAAAATGTATTTTCCGACTGGCTCAGGTGGCCCTGGGGCTGCTGCAGGAAATGCGAGGAAAGGCTGACGGGAGGGGATGGGGACGCTGAGTGGAAGGAGGCAGAGCTGCCCAGGGAGCCGGGGATGTTCACGGGCGCAGAGCTCTGTAGCAAGCTGCCGCCTGCAAGAGAGGCCCGGGGAGGGTGGGCCGGGTGAGGCCAGGACAAGCCAGGCGGGCCACATGGAGCAGGGGGCCTGGGCCAGGTGGGAACCTGAGGAGTCCTCCAGGCTGCCCTGCCCACCCCGCCCCGTACCAATGGTGATGCTTCCTGGGTGGGGCACCGTGCTGTTATCGAAAGTCTTCTCCAGGGCAGCCACACCAAACTCATTCAGGTCCAGGTCATCCAAAGCAGACTCTAGGGACAGAGAGGAGGATGTGACCTCCTAAGGGCCCGTCTGACCCTGACCACCTCATCTCCTGCCCACGCTGCATCTTCACACCCGTGCCGCACTGGGCCCATGCTCTCCCAAGCCCTGCACCCTTCCTTCAGCTGCCTCCTGTGGCAACCCTGACTCCTGACGCCGCGTGCCGGTCATGTCCAACCCAAATGTCTCTCCTTCCTGAATCCTTCTTTGACACTTCCAGGAGGAATCATGTCCTCCTCCAGGGTCCCTGCCTCGGACAGGGGCCTTGCCCCTGATGTTACAGCTCGAAAGTCTCAGCCCTGGGCTCAGTGGGCGTGGGCAGGTCTCTGGGCACTCAGTGGCTGGCGTAGAGCAGGTGCTTGACAAATGTCCACTGCATGGGAAATTTCCCTCTAGAGGGCAGGAGCAGCATGTTGTCATCTGTCTCCCCAGTGCCTACCACAGGACCTGGCGCAAAGCGGTCACCTAGAAATGGGTACTGAAAGAAATGAGCACTGACTTCTAACACAAGAAATTCTGAGAACGTCGTGCTGGCTGTTCACTGCACAAGGATACCAGTGAGATGAATGGGGGCTGAATGACATGTCTTGGGGTGAGACTATCCTCACCCGGGGAAAAGGCGCCTCTAATTTGAGCAAAGGAGTTCTAAGGGCCAGTCTTGGCCCTACACCTTGGGGTCATTCACCCTTTAGCTCAAAGGACCTGGAGTGCCCACCCTGATTTTCCCAAGACAGATGTCTAAGGGGACTGGTGTGCCTATTTGAGTCTTGCTTCAGAGACGGGGGTGTCCCTCGCCCCAGACCCAGTCCTGGGCTTGCAAACAGAAATGGCCTAGTTACCTATGACGGACTCTACCGTGTCGCTGGTAGGGTAGAAGGGGAGAGCATTTGCATTCATGCCAGGGATGCTGCTGGTGCCCACTGGGCTAGGGGGGGTAGCTGCCAGGCTGGAGGTGATGCTAGAAGAGATGCTTGAGGTCAGGGGGCTGCCTGCGGGGAGAATGCCCAGCATGTCCTGCAACGAGAGAGGGAAAAAGAGAGGCAATGGAATGCCTGCATACGGAGGCCAGGAGAGGGGCTAGGGGCAGGGGAAATGGCCCATGCCAGCTCTAGTCCGGGTGCCCCCATGCCCAGATGGGCCCCGCCCACCCGACACCTTGTTGAGAGGCTGGAGTCGGAGGTGCAGAGGTTGCCAGGCCCACTCACCCCTACAGTCCTGTAGCAGGGAAGAGAGAAGCGAGTACAGGGCCTGGCACTGTGCAGAGGCTCCAGAAACACTTTCTCGACTGAGTCTAGGAGGTGAGGGGCTCCGGGGCCTGACCCGCTACCCTCTCTGGATTTGTGGCTGGGACCCCACTTTCATCCTGCCCTCAGCTTTCAGGGAAAGCGGTGCCTCCCACTTCCCGAAGCCTCCCGGGGTTCTGGGCCAGCCCTGTCCACAGCAGAGGGGAGGAAGGGGGCTGAGAGCTCTATACCTGTTTGGGCTGAAGCAGAGGCTGCTCTTGACTCCTGGGCTCTAGTGAGTGAGGTTTTAATTTGGCCTAAGAGAGAAAATTCAGGGAGTAGATGAATATGGTGCTGGGGTTCCCTGAGTCCATCTGACCCTAAGGCTGTAGGTTCCGGGGGCAGGTGGTGGCAGACATGCAGTGCCTCTTCACATGTGGGCACACCCCTCCTTCTTCCTCCCACCCCCTACTCCCTTCCCCTACCCTAAGCAGGGAGCTGCCCTTCTCCTCCAGATGACTCTACGCCTTATGTAAGCCCGGAAGGTTTCTCTCCAGGCCCAGTTAGGGACCCCTGTGTCCTGCTTCCCCAGGCCCTGGCATTCCATGAAGGCAGCATGGGGCAGGGGAAGGACTGCTCCCAGGCGGGACCAGCTCCTCTCCTAACCAGCGCTGCGGCCCTAGGGAGGCTGTGCAGCTTCCCCAGCCTTCCTGGATTCAGCTATAAACAGGCTGACATTGCTTCCTCTGCTCAGTCCTGGAGAGGCTGAGGACAGAAGAGTCCTAGCTCCCAGTCATCCTCCCCACAGGTGGACCAGGACACTCTTCCAAGCTTCTCTTGCCCCACGCAGAAGGCTAACCTCACTGCTGCCCCCCTTATCCCTTACCTGGCATTTGAAATTTTTCAGGTACTCGGCTCCCACCTGGTCTTCCCTCTCGAAGCCAGGAGCTTTCTTATAGCTGCCAGGGGCCAGGCCAGACTCCCCAGGGAAGACAATGCCCTCCAGGTTTGGGGGCTTCCTGATGGAGCTGGGCGGGGAGCCGCAGAGGTTAGATGGGCTGCCTAGGCTGCTGTTTCTACAGAGGAGCTGTGGAGAAGGAGGGGAAGGAATGGGCCAGTAGGCACAGCACAGGCTGCTGTGTGACCTGTCCTCCAACCTCCACAGAGGCGAGTCTTCAGTAAGGGGCACTTTCATCTGCCAATGAGCAGCAATGACCACTTGGGGACTCCAAACCTCACAAGGGAAAGTGGGGTGACATCAGGCTTTGTCCCTTCCACCAGACCTACAGGCTGATCAACACAGACTCTGGAGACCACCCTCCCTCACCCCCCAGCCGGGGCTTTTGATGAAGAATGCCGGGATGGAAAAGACAGAATCCCCTGGCCCAAGGTCAAATACCAGGGTGATCTCCCCAGGCCCAGGCTGAAAGGGCCTAGGAGGCAAGCGTTGGCTCTATGAGGCATGGTGCCCACCCACTCCCCAGGATGGGCACGTACGGCACTGAGGTCAGGGGCATGCGGGCTGGAGGGGCTCACAGGCACCGAGTCTCCAGCGGCAGACGGCATGTACAGGACAGGACCCGGCTGGGTGGGGCTGGACACAGCTGAGGAAGGCTGCAGGTCGTCACTTAGGGGTGGCTCTGCAAGAGTCAGGGGCAGGGGTCAGCAGGCCCAAGCCAGCTCTGTCCCTCCAAAAATGCTCCTGGGTCCCTTCCAAAGGAGACCACGAACCCCCCTGCACATAAAGGAAGGGTTCCTACATCATCTCTAGTAACTCTGTGTCTGTGTGCTTACTGTGTGCCGGGCACTGTGCCAGCACTTTGCAGTAATTGTGAATCTTCATGGTGACCAGAAAATATCAGTAATATGGTCTCCATTTTATAAATAAGAAAACTGAGAAGCAGAGTAAAACCACCAAGGTGACAGAGCTAAAAAAACAGAAGAGCTAGGACTTGAACGCTGATCTACCAACTCCAAAGCCTGAATCACTTCCTTACGCTGTCTGAACCAGGTGGTCCCAATGCCCGGCGCTGGGCATCAAGAATATGCTTCTCCCTCCCAGGGCCCTCCATTTATTTTCCATTCTAATCTCACAGATAGGGCCTGAGCCTGGAAAGAGGTTAAGAAGACCCAGGGCAGTATCCTGGGGTGGAAAAAGGCGTTAATAGGTGTGCAAGCTGGAGCTCTGTCTCCAAGACTGGTGGCGGCCACAGTATCATGCTAAGGGTCCAGATCTACACTGTCCCATGAGGCAACCGAAGGCCTGATGTGGCTACTGAGCACCTGAAACAGGCTAGTCTGAATGGAAATATGCCATAGCACTAAAATCTGTATCAGATCTCCCAGACTTAGTACAAAAAAAGGTAAAATGTTTTGATGATATATATTTTTTGAGACTGAGTTTTGCTCTTGTGGCCCAGGCTGGAGTACAATGGCCTGATCTTGGCTCACTGCAACCTCCACTTCCTGGGTTCAAGGCACTCTCCTGCCTCAGCCTCCCGAGTAGCTGGGATTACAGGAATGCACCACCATGCCTGGCTAATTTTTGTATTTTTAGTAAAGACGGGGTTTCTCCATGTTGGTCAGGCTGGTCTCAAACTCCCGACCTCAGGTAATCCACCCACCTCGGCCTCCCAAAGTGTTGGAATTATAGGTGTGAGCCACTGTGCCTGGCTGTTTTGATAATTTTTTATATTGATCACTGAAATGATAACCTTTTATATTGGGCTTTTCTTTTTTTTGAGATGGAGTCTTGCTCTGTCGCCCGGGCTGGAGTACAATGGCACGATCTTGGCTCACTGCAACCTCCGCCTCCCAGGTTCAAGCGATTCTCCTGCTTCAGCCCCCTGAGTAGCTGGGATTACAGGTGTGTGCCACTATGCCCTACTAATTTTTGTATTTTTAGTAGAGATAGGGTGTCACCATGTTGGTCAGGCTGGCCTCAAACTCCTGACCTTGTGATTCACCTGCCTTGGACTCCCAGCGTGCTGGGATTACAGGTGTGAGCAACCGCACCCGGCTTTTTTTTTTTTATTTATTTCATTTTTTGGGACAAGAGTCTTGCTCTGTTGCCCAGGCTGGATTGCAGCGGCACAATCTCAACTCACTGCAACCTCTACCTCCTCGGTTCATGTGATTCTCATGACTCAGCCTCACGAGTAGCTGGAATTATAGGCATGTGCTACCATGCTCAGCTAATTTTCATATTTTGCTGTATTTGTTAACATGCTTAAAGATTTTAACTTTAAAATGATATATGGGGGTTGCATTATATTCTGACTGGCTAGCTCTGCTCTAGAGGTCTGAGCAGGACTCAGCAGAGAAGACCTCCATGTTCCATTAGTGATGTCTGTCATAGACATACCATGGGGTAGCTTCTGGGATTTGCCAAATCAGCTGTGAGAGGCACAGCGCCTCAACCCTCCCAGGGACCATGAGTGCCCAACCAGGGGGACGGTCCCTGCTGTCTCTGTCTTACTACCTTGGAAGCTCCAGGCTTTCAAGGCCACTTCCAGGAAGGTGGGGTAGTGGAGCGGACAAGGCCTGCTGCTGGCAGGCCAGGACTCCTGTGCAGGGCGTACTGCCAGGGGCCATCCCCTGCCTGAGCGTGAGCAGGCCAGGGGAGAGAGGGGTGGAGAGGGCACTGCTCTGGGGCAATGGGAACAGCATACGTTCTACGTGGGCAAAGGCGCAGAAGGGTCCTCGGGGACAGCTGCCCGACTGCTGCATGTCGTTGCACTTGGTGGACTTGTAGATCTGGAGGGCAGAGCAGAGGTGGGTCAGGCTCAGGCCCTGAGGGAAGGCCGAGCAGGCTCCCCTTCCTCCAGCATGGGTGGGCTGACTTAAGTCATCTCTTGCCCTGTGCCCCTGGCCCTCCCCTCCCCTCCACTATGTCTCTCCCTACCAACTTCTTATTCAAACTCCTGAGGCAGCCCACCACCACTCCCCACTGTCACTGACACCCTCCCTTCTGGGGTCACAGGGCCCACCAGCCCTCCCAAAGGGATCCCCCAGGGACTCTCCACTCACGGGCATGGCCAGGGCTGTGCCTCCAAGCATGCACCATGGGCATTAAGGGAGCCATGATCTCAGGCAGCCACCCTTGTCAACCTGCCCCCTGGTTTGTGACCTATACTAAGTAACTTTCCACTCTGCTGTCTGCAGGTACATGAGGTAGTTTCTGTCCGCATGTCTACCTCAGGGTGTCCTGCTTCCATGGAATACCAGGGGCAGGGACTGCAGGTGTCTCTCTGAACCCCAGACAAGACCTAGGCACACTGTTATGATCCAGGCTACCTCATGGAGCCAGAGGGCAGGGGAACTGTGTCAGGGAGGTTGCTGATAATCTAGGCTCTGATATGAGACAGGACAACGGGAAGGATGGGAAGGAGCTCGTTTATTTTTTCAATCCCTTATTTTTTTTTTTGAGATGGAGTTTCGCTCTTGTTGCCCAGGCTGGAGTGCAATGGTGTGATCTCGGCTCACTGCAACCTCCACTTCCGGGGTTTAAGCAATTCTCATGCCTCAGCCTACTGAGTAGCTGGGATTACAGGCATGCGCCACCACATTTGGCTAATTTTGTATTTTTAGTAGAGACAGGGTTTCTCCATGTTGGTCAGGCTGGTCTCAAACTCCCGACCTCAGGTGATCCGCC
>NW_016107408.1:5957886-5963521 GCF_001604975.1 Cebus imitator | reverse complement strand
TTTGTGATGGAGTCTTGCTCTGTCACCCAGGTTGGAATGCAGTGGCTCGATCTCAGCTTACTGCAACTTCTGCCTCCTGGGTTCAAGGGATCCTCCCACCTCGACCGCCTGAGTAGCTGGGATTACAGGCACACACCACCACATCCAGCTAATTTTTGTCTTTTTAGTAGAGATGGGATTTCACCATGTTGGCCAGGCTGGTCTCAAACTCCTGACCTCAAGTGATCCACCCACCTCGGCCTCCCAGAGTGCTGGGATTACAGGCATGAGCCACTGTGCCCAGCCCTATTTTTTCAATCCTAATGTCACTGGATTACAAGCACCATGAGTGGCATAAAGCCCAGGGTGGGCAGGTCGCCATACTCCATCTACGCCTGCCCTGTCAGGAGGCCTGGGGGACACAGAACTGGAAGCAGAGGGCTGCTTGGTGAGCATGGGCTCAGAACAGAAGAAGCTGCCAAACTCAGCAGACGGGACTTCTCTAGGCACTGCCTGGGGAGGGCCAGTGGCTGGGACTGCAGGCATGAGCCACTGTGTCTGGCCAATCCTTTTTTTTTTTTTGAGATGGAGTCTCACTCTTCACCCAGGCTGCCAACACCTGCCCTGACCCTGCTTGCCTCTCTCTTTACTTCCCAAAGGCCCCTCGCCTCGCCCTGCTGCGGGGCCCACCTCGGGGTGGAACTGTTGCTCGGTGCGGGTGTGGCAGTACTGGCAGGCATCTCCATTCTCACATTTGCCGGGGTCTCCCCACTCATCCCCGTGCTTGACGTTTGGACATGGAGACGACCTGGCCAACAAGAGGGTGGGGTCAGATGGAGGTAAGAGAGGGTGAGATTGGAGCCTAGCGGGTGCCACCTGGACCCCGCCTCATAGGCGTGGGCACAGAAATGGAAAAGACCAGCTGCAGAGTCAGGGCCTTGCGGGTGCCACAAGCCAAGCTTTCTCTGGCTCAGCCTGGCCGCATCACCATTAAGGATATTGTTTGATTCCCCTCAGCCAGGCCCTCCCATCAGCCCAAGCAGGGTCAGGCTGGAGCCATAACCGCAATGTCCACACTGTGGCCTGGCCCTCATCCAGCACATTCCCCTCAGGATCAGAAGCGGGGGGGCCACAGAGACGATCTGACCAGGGTCCTCATTCATGCAGGAGGTGAAGCTGGGCTCCTACTGTCCAGCCATCCTCACTATGCCCCACCCCGGGCCCTGGGTCTGCGATCCTTTCATCCCCAGGGCCAGCCTCCCCGCCTCCCGGAGAGCCACACTGGAAATAGCATCTGCCTGACCCCTTCCCTGCCACTCCTCCCTCCCGTGGCTGGCCTCCTGGGGCCAAAGGACCTGTATTTGTGCTTCCGGGGGCTCCGCCGCCGGTCCTTGCTGTTGTGGTGGTAGGGACAGGCATAGCCTTGGCGGCACAGCCGCGGGGGCTTCTTGCAAGGTTCCGTCTTATAGTTCCCCAGCACATAAGCAGTCTCTGCACAGGGGGCCAGAGGGCAGGGGTCAGGTGATGGGAGCTGGAGCACCCCAAGACTAGCAGGACTGAAGTGGAGGGAAGGAGAAGCCACTGGGAAGGAGTCTAAGACTGGAAGCCCCTGAGAGATGAGAGTAGGGCCCCTCCTCCCAGGCCATGGCTCAGCCATGGGTACGGTAAGGCCGAAAGATGCTGTCCCTCAGAGAGACACCCACAGCTCACAGGGTGAAAGGGATGGAAACATTTGCATGTGCACTTAGATACGTGCCTGTGCACATGTGAAAGCCTAGGCGGATCTTGGGAACATGATGTGTCAGGGAAAACACTTTTAGAGGCGCCTTTTGAACGGCAGGTGTGGGGTGGGATGCGGGCCAGGTCGGGGCTTCGGCTGAAAACAGGCAGTAGGTGGCGATGAGCCAAATCCCCCGGGCTGCTATGAACTGGACAGGGATGTAACAGCCAGGGCATGGGTGCCTGTACCTTGCCACCGAGGCTCCTCGCTGAGGATCTTTTCTATCATGGCGTGGCTCGCTGCCCCGGCCGACTGGCCCTCTATGCTCCCCTCTACCGTGGTCTGACCATTCTGCAAGGCCTCCATGGCCTGAAGCTCCCTGAGAGGAGAGCAAAGAACAGAGGGTGGAGAGGGGGCATGAGGTGGCAAGAACCAGAGTGCCAGCCCTCCACTGCAGTCTGCAATACTCACCGTCATCAGCCGCCAGGCCCCTGCCCTGGACCCCAGCCTACTGCCATCAGCCCAGCCCAGCACCCAGCCCACCTGATGTCGTAGACAGGGGAGCGGAGGTCATGGGGCCCATGGGCGAAAGCGCAGTGCAGGCCGTTTTTGGTGCAGTTGCCTTTCGAGTCTGTCTCGTGGATGCAGATTCCAGTTTTGTAGTAACGAAGGTGGTATCTGCGCTCAGTGTCCCCTGTGGTTCTGTGCAGGAATGGGCACCTGGAACACGGTAGTAGGGGTTACTCAACTTTGCTGCCTGTAGCCTAGGCTTCCCTGCCTACCCCGTGCCCTTTCCCCAACTGTTGAAAGGCTTTCATTATGGCCTGGAAGGTGCACTAGGAAGAAGGGAATGACACGCCCTCCTTCGAGGTAAGAGAACCTCCCTGCTGCTGTTCACAGCCTAAACTGGGCCCAAGAGGGCCTCGTATTCCTGGGCAGGACAGACACCTGGGAGAACAAATGGTGCCCAGGCTTGAGGGCCATCAGAGAACCAAATGATCCACTCAAAACTTAGGCACACCCCTCATCCTTTGAGTGCTTCATTAAGCTAGGGGTAGAGATCTTTTCTATCATGGAACTCTGTGAGAAAGAGGTGCTGGGCCGGACCAGTAGCTCACACCTGCAATCCCAGCACTTTGGGAGGAAAGGCAAGAGGGTTATTTGAGGTCAGGAATTTGAGGCCAGCCTGGGCCACAAAGTGAAGACATCCGCCTACCAATCTCTACAAATTAAAATGTTTAAAATTCATGGCTGGGCATGGTAGGTCAGACCTGTAAATCCCAGCACTTCAGAAAGCTGAGGCTGGCGGATCACCTGAGGACAGGAGTTTGAGACCAGCCAAGCGAACATGGTGAAACCCCATCTCTACCAAAAATACAAAAAATTAGCTGGGCGTAGTGGCATCCACCTGTAATCCCGGCTGTTGGGGACGCTGAGGTAGAATTGCTTGAACCAGGCAGGTAGAAGTTGCAGTGAGCCGAGATCGCACCACTGTACTCCAGCCTGGGCGACAGAGTGAGACTCCATCTCAAAAAAAAAAAAAAAAAATGAGGGCTGGGCACAGTGGCTCACGCCTGTAATCCCAGCACTTTGGGAGGCCAAGGTGGGCGGATCACCTGAGTTCGAGAGCAGCTTGGCCAACATGGTGAAACCCCATCTCTAGTAAAAATGCAAAATTAGCCAGGTGTAGGGGTGCACACCTGTAGTCCCAGCTATTTGGGAGGCTGAGGCAGGAAAATCACTTGAACCTGGGAGGCGGAGGTTGCAGTGAGCCAAGATCGCACCATTGCACTCCAACCTGGGCAACAGAGTGGAGTTTGACGGTGCGGTGAGCTATGATGGTGCCACTGCATTCTAGCCTGGGGAAAGAGGGATACCCTGCCTAAATAAATAAAAATTATAAAAATTAAGAAAAGAAAGAGAGCTGATGTAGAGAAGGTTCTATGAAACAAGTAGGGTCAATGAATATTCTCTCTCAGTGATACTCCCAGGTTTGTCACCACCTTATGTTTCTCATTATTTCTCTACAGAGATTTGCAGTAAGATATTTAGGGTCAACAGACCTGGGCACCAGTGAGGCACTCTCTCTCTAAACAGCCAGCTTTGGTAGGAGCCGCATGGGATGTGGGGCAAGTGTACCCCCGGATAGGGAAGGGCCCTGTGAACCTCAGGGGAGGATAAAAAAGGGCCAAGGAGCCTGCTGGGTTCAGATGTGGGTCCTTAGGCTTAGCGAAAGAAAGGCCTGTTTTAGGTTTCTTAAAGTGGGAAAGGGAAATGACATCCCCCGCCCCAGGAATGGTAGGGTCTGAGCCCAGGTTCAGGCCATGGGCTGGGCTGCAACAAGTCCTCTAAAAGCAACCTCTGGCTGGCTTCCCCGAATCTGCCCAGCCTACCCTGAGGGCATTTGACCCAGAAGGAGACATGGGGCTCCTCTGAGGACAGGCTGGGTCACTCACTCGTCGCCCTCCGGGCAGAGGCCTGTAGCCTCGTCATACTTGGTGCAGTAGACGTCGGGGCTGTAATTGAAGGTGCCGTCCCGACGGCGGATGGACCGGCGGCGCCGCTGGTTCACGAAGTGCCAGTGGAAGCAGGTGTAGGGCCGATGCTGCGTGCATTTGTGTTGCACAAAGAGTGGGCACTGCTCCGTGCGGAATTCCTTCAGGTACCTGCAGAGAGAGCCCCGTGTGGGGCAGGCCAGGAGCAGAGAGTGAAGTCTCCAGTTCCGTTAGCCGCCAAGTCCCCTGAGGGCCCTGCCCTGGCGTGCTAGTGCCACTGGGACACCAGGAGAGACACAGAGCTGTAAGGCTGCACCTCAGCTCTAGGATCCAAACCCACACCCAAATCCCACACGAGCCTGAAAGGCAGGAACCACAGACCACAGGGCCCTTGGCCGTCAGCTGCTTGCCGTGTTGACCAGCTGTGGTGTTCATCAGCAGCTTGGTTCTCTGAGCCCTCACCAAGGTTTCCCAAGCCAAACCACTAATCACAGGCAAAGGGCTGCAGACAAGAGCATGAGGCGCCTCTCCCAAACTCTACAGGCCTCTGCTATTCAGGTCCACCTGCACGTTGTTGCAGGTCTCGCCTGTACCATGAGCTGGAGCTGAGGGAAGAATCTGCAGATAAGCACTTGGGCTTTTCAGCTCTGAAGCTGAAGGCCCAGATCACAAGGCATCCCTTGGGATTACTGACTCAGTAACTACCGTCCTCTGCCTGCCTTTGCCCAGACATTTCCTAGCACTACCTAGATCTGTGCTTCGGGAAAAGCTCATACTGATATTCTGAAGAGACCCTCCCACCCACCCCTGCTGCTCCAGCCTGTTTTGTCCCCGGTAGTGTCACTGTATGTGAGTACCTGCAGCAGCTGGGCTATTTATGTCCTGGGGCATGAAGCTGTCTCCTTTTGGCCACCTCCTCCCAGCCTTCACTGGTCTCTCTCCTCTGCCCTGCGTGTATAATGGCCAAGACACTCCCAAATCTCCTCTCCCACATCCCATCCAGCAGAAGGCCCCAGACCCACTCGCCCCCTTACAGGACACACTGTCCATCTGGGTTTTTGTTCGCTACATGTGTCCAGGTTGTGGGGGGTGGTCTCCTAGACTAGCCCCCCCTGCCAACCCCCAAGCCCTGGGAAGGACAGGCAGATAGTATAGTTCTGTTTAGTCTCTTGAGCCTAACAATGCAAGCAACAAATGGCTTGGGATAGGGCATCTGAGCCACTGAGGATGGTGCCAGAGGCTTGGAGATTGTATGCGGAAAGAAGTGTGAAGGGAACGGCAGCCTGACCTGAAATGGCTGCCTGGGTTCCGAGCAGAGCCTGGATCCAAGGGCATGGAACAAAGGCCAAAGGGTCCAGCCCCTGTCTCTGGCTCATGCCAAGACACTCAGGGCCTTTACGGTCTGGCCATAATGAAGGTGTGGGGGCAGGCGGATCCAGAG
>NW_016107408.1:5956332-5957767 GCF_001604975.1 Cebus imitator | reverse complement strand
TTTTTGAGACAGTCTCCCTCTGTTGCCCAGGCTGGCATGCAGTGGTGACATCGCTGCTTATTGCAACCTCCACCTCCTGGGTTCAAGCAATTCTCCTGCCACGGCTTCCTGAGTAGCTGCGATTACAGGCACCCACCACCACGCCCAGCTAGTTTTTGTATTTTTAGTAGACATGGGATTTCGTTATGTTGGCCAAGCTGGTTTTAAACTTCTGGCCTCAAGTGATCCACCTGCCTCGGCCTCCCAAAGTGCTGGGATTACAGGCATAAGCCACAGACAGGTTTTAATACAAATGAAAAATCCTCCCAGCTTTAAAGCGTGAAGTGTCTAGGTGTATGCACCAAGAGGCCTGGGGGCAGGCAGCTGGATGCTCCATAAGGAGCACAAAGAGGTTAAGGAGCAGTGAAACCTTCAGAGTCCTGCTGTTTATTCAGCTCACATTTACCGGGAACCTACTAGGTGCAGGCACGGTGCTAAGCAGTGAGGACCCTGAGGAAGGGGCAGGTCCCTGTCCTTAGGAAGCTCATGTTTTCATGGGAGAGACACATAAATAACAGGGGAATAGAGTGTGGAAAGGATTATGAGGTAGGTTTGCTCAGGGGCCTTGCACAAACAGTGGGAACTGCTCCATGTGGAATTTCTCAGGTACCTGCAGAGAGATCCTTCTAAAAGAAGGATCCTTGACCCAGGTTGGGATGCAGGAAGGAGGAAGGGAGAAGGGAGAGGTACTAGTGGATGAAGAATTTCAGAGTGTTTCAGGCACAGGAACAGTATGAGCTTGGAGACAGAATGTGTCTGGTTCTAAGATCTCCCAGTTCCTTTGTGGATGTGTGTGGAGTAGGAAGCGAACTGGAAGACAGAAGAGGAAGACGAGGTGAGGTGCAGGAGGCAAATTGCAAATTTCATCTCTGGGCCCCAGGTACATCCTGAAGATACCAAGCAGAAATCTGGAAGTCTCCCTACAGCCTGATGTGCTCTCCTGGTCCCTTTGGCATTCAAAGCAAAGGTCCTTCTACTTTACTGCCTGGTTAAACAGAAAGCTGTGCTCTCCTGCTGCACACAGATACCAAGCCTGTCACTGAGCTCGGATACCCATTCCTCAAACTGCTAGGACCATCCGCTTCCTGACTTCTTTGGACCCACAAAGAGACTACCTCAGGATGTAACAAAATATGAGAGAAGGAACTTTCCTGAAAAAGGACCAGGACCAGGACCAGGACCAGAAACACAGAAGAGTTGAGGCATGGTTAGAATGGGCAGATTCAACATGGTGAAACCCTGTCTCTACTAAAAATACAAAAATTAGCTGGGCATGGTGGCGTGCACCTGTAATCATAGCTACTCAGGAGGCTGAGGCAGGAGAATCACTTAAACATAGGAGGCAGAGGTTGCAGTGAGCCAAGACAGCGCCACTGCATTCAAGCCTGGAGACAGA
>NW_016107408.1:5952066-5955180 GCF_001604975.1 Cebus imitator | reverse complement strand
AAAAAAAAAAAAAAAAAAAAAATTATAATTAAAAAATTAAGGCTGAGTACAGTGGTTCACACCTGTAATCACAGCACTTTGGGAGGCCAAGGCGGGTCAATCACCTGAGGTCAGGAGTTCGAGACCAGCTTGGCCAACATGGCAAAACCTCTGTCTCTACTAAAAATACACAAATTCACTGGGCATGGTAGTGGGCACCTGTAATCCCAGCTACTGGGAGGCTGCGGCAGGAGAATCGCTTGACCCCAGGAGGCAGAGCTTGCAGTGAGCCGAGATCACGTCACTGCACTCCAGCCTGGGTGACAAGAGCGAAACTCCATCTCAAGAAAAAAAAAATTATAAACAACAAACATCAGGCTACATGAAATCTAAATTCAATCACTTGCCCCACTAAACCAACAGTGGTAATGAGTAAGGGATTAATGATAAATTAGATAAATTACATCACCCTTAAGGAGATGTTAAACCAAGAGCTAAACTGCTATCAGCTGTTTCCAGATGTTTAAATCCTGTCCCAAGTTGTTTAACTTAATAACAGATTTATCAGTGATTTATCAGATTTATCATTTTCACTCTTTTCCAAGGAGTGTTAGAATTTGAATACGCTGAATAAACAGAAAAGTACTAGAAATGACTGACAGAAAAACTAGTGTGTAAATTTAGAGGTGATAGGGAGAAAGCATTTCAGTTTACACCTACTTCCCCATTGCTTCTAAAAGAGTATTTAGCCTCAAGCTGACTCTACCTCCCCTGCTGCCACTAACCTCCCCCTCTCCCCAACAACAAAATACACTCTACGGCAGGGTCAGCAAACTTTTTTTTTTTGAGATGGAGTTTCACTCTTGCTGCCCAGGCTGGAGTGCAATAGCACAATCTTGGCTCACCACAACCTCCACCTTCCCAGGTTCAACCCATTCTCCTGCCTCAGCTTTCCAAGTAGCTGGGATTACAGAATGCACCACCACACCCAGCTAATTTTGTATTTTTAGTTGAGATGGGCTTTCTCCATATTTGTCAGGCTGCTCTTGAATTCCCAACCTCAGGTAATCTGCCTGCCTCAAGGCCTCCCAAAGTGCTGGTATTATAGCCATGAGCCATGTCGCCCAGCCTTTTTTTTTTTTTTTTTTTTTTTTTTTAGACAGGGGCTCACTTTGTTGCCCAGGCTGGAGGGCAGCAGCTCAAGCAGGGCTCACTGCAGACTTGACCTCCTGAGCTCAAGTGATCCTCCCAGCTCAGGCTTTGCAGTAGCTGGGACTAGAGGCTCGTGCCCCCATGCCCAGCTAAGTTTTTTTTTATTTTTAGTACAGACAAGGTCTCACTATATTACCCAGGCTGATCTTGAACTCCTGAGCTCAAGTAATCCTCCCCTGCTTTGATCTGCTGAAGTGATGGGATTACAGGTGTGAGCCACCACACCTCGCCTGTAAGGAGATTTTATGTTTCATCTTTGATAATGTCTTTTTGCATACACAGATATTTCTAAATGTTAATAACATTCCACAAGCATACAGGTTTGTTTTTTGTTTTTCCTTTTAGAGACAGAGTCTCACCCTCACCCAGGCTGGAGTACAGTGGCACAGTCATAGCTCCCTGCAGCCTCAACTTCCTGTGCTCAGATGAGCCTTCCACCTGAGCCTCCCAAGTAGCTGGTACAAGCATGCATGCGCCACCATGCCTAGCTAATTTTTGTACTTTTTGTAGAGAGAGGGTTTCACTGTGCTGCCCAGGCTCAAGCATATGATTTTTATTCAGGATATCCATCTTTTAGATGACAATTATAGAATTCTATTCTTTTTTTTTTTTTTGAGACAGAATCTCACTCTGGTGCCTAGGCTGGAGTGCAGTGTCACAATCTCAGCTTACTACAATTTCTGCCTCCCAGGTTCAAGGGATTCTCCCTGCTTCAGCCTCCTGAGTAGCTGGGATTATAGGTGCCTGCCACCACACCTGCCTAATTTTTGTATTTTTTAGTAGAGACAGGGTTTCACCATGTTGGTCAGGCTGGTCTTAAACTCCTGACCTCAGGTGATCCGCCTGCCTCGGCTTTCCAATGTGCTGGGATTACAGGCGTGAGGCACCACACCTGGCCAGAATTCTATTAATCTTAATAGTTATCTATTAATCACTTCCAGTTGAAGGTTTGGCATAAATTCAGCTGTGCAGGTTAATGGATTTAGTTTTATTTTTTTAGATGGAGTCTCACTATTGCCCAGGCGGGAGTGCAGTAGCGCAATCTCGGCTTCAGCTCACTGCAACATCCACCTCCCACGTTCAAGTGATTTTCCTGCCTCAGCCTCCCAAGTAGCTGGGATTACAGGTATACACCACCACACCCAGCTAATTTTTTTATTTTTTGGTAGAGATGGGGTTTCACCATGTTGCCAGGCCGATCTTGAACTCCTGACTTCAAGTAATCTGCCCACCTTGGCCTCCCAAAGCGCTGGGATTACAGGTGTAAGCCACCACATCCATCCAGTGAATTTCAAAATAGAGCCATTTCCTTTGCATTCATATCAAGATACAAAATCCCTGACAGAACTATAGCCTGCATTTGGAACATGTGTGTAGGAATGGAGAGCTTGCCATTGTTTTTACTTTTGATAGCACAGAAGTATACAAGTCAGCTTAACATGACATAATGATTTAAACATTAGCTGTCATCAAAATGACTTCACTGCAGCACAGGGTTTGCATAAGCACTGTTCTGCTTTGTAATTTTAGGTTGAATTCATTAACAAACATTACCTAATCCGAAGCAAAAGCTAATTTCCAAAGCCATTCAGCATTCAATAGTAGTGGCTGAGAGCAATTCTTCTCATTCAGAAAATTTTCAATCTCAGCCCTGAGCTCAAAAAATTAAAAGAAAACTACCATTGCTAAGCCATCAAACTACTGTGTAGCCAGGCACATCAGAATATTCAGCTTCTATTTCTGACAAAAATTCATGGAACTGATGATTCACAAAACCAAGTAAAATCACTGCTGCTAAGAGTTCAATAACACATGATAAATTAAAATATTTTCTGCAAAGTACCTGCTGATGAATAACACAATGAATAAACCACCTTACATTTTCACAAGCTTTGTTTTTTTTTTTTTTTTTTTTTTTTTTTT
>NW_016107408.1:5946971-5948436 GCF_001604975.1 Cebus imitator | reverse complement strand
GGCTTTTTCACAAGCTTTGTAAATTTATCCAATTAAATACATTTCTGCTGTACACATATTTTTACCACCACCAGCTGTAAAAGATACTAGCGGAATTACACTTTAGGTTGTACTGAATTAGTGTTTTCTTAGCTTTTTTTGAAAATATTCTCACCTGCAGTTGTTTCAAACAAACTACACATAGAAGCTAATTCTATACTCACTTCAAACCTGGCATCAACTCCATGAATAAGTAAAAATTAACAGTAACAGGAACTAGCTGTCGACTCATCAATAGCCAGGAAAAAACACATAAAATCAGCCTTTTTTAATTGACTACTGATGTTGCTCCTAACATCCTCAGCAGGACACTGTTCTTGCTGAAAAGGTAACACTCTGAAACAAAAGTGTGTTTCTCTGGACACACTTCTCCAGCTGGTGCAATCAAACAATTTAATTAACTCAACATCAGGAAATGGCTTTCCTTGCCTAGCTAACAAACGAGCCACTCAGAAACCTGCTTCAGTTGTAGTCTCGTTTTCATTTTTGTGAAGAAATTCTGCTGTAAGGAAATATTCCTAGCTCCATGCAGTGGCTCATGCCCGTAATCCTAGCAACTCAGGAAACGGAGGTGGGAGGATCACTTGAGCCCAGGAGTTTGAGAGCAACATAGCAAGACCCCATCTCTAATACATTTTTAAAAAATGAAGCCAGGCATGCGCCTGTGGTCCCAGCTAGTTGGGAAGCTGAAGTGAGAGTATCAGTAAACCCAAGAGTTTAAGGCTGCAGTGAGCTATGGTTGTACCTCTGTACTCCAGCCCGGGTGACAGAGTGACACGCTGTCTAACCAAAAAAAAAAAAGTCTATACTGAAAGAATACATCACCATTATCAGACCAAGCACTTATCACAATATTCTCAACTCATAAGAAAGCAATGGTCAGAAAAAAAATTTTAGGTCGGGGCCAGGCACGGTGGCTCACGCCTGTAATCCCAGCGCTTTGGGAGGCTGAGGTGGGCGGATCACCTGATATCAGGAGTTTGAGACCAGCCTGGCCAACATGGAGAAACCCCATCTCTATTTATTTTTATTTTTTAAAGACGGGGTTTCACCATGTTGGTCAGGCTGGTCTTGAACTGGTCTTGAGCCACCACGACCGGCCCCCAACTCTATTAAAAAAAAAAAAATTTAGACTGAGCGCAGTGGCTCATGCCTATAATCCCAGCACTTTGGAAGGCCAAGCAGGCGAATCACTTAGGGTCAGGAGTTTGAGACCAGCCTGGCCAACATAGAGAAACTCATCTCTACTAAAAGTACAAAAAATGATCCAGGCATGGCGGCTCACACCTATAGTCTGAACTACTTGAGTGGCTGAGGCATAAGAATCACCTGAACCTGGGAAGCTGAGGTTGCAGCGAGATGAGATCACACCACTGTACTCCAGCCTGGGCAACAGAGCAAGACTCTGTCTCGAAAAAAAAAAAAA
>NW_016107408.1:5943494-5945846 GCF_001604975.1 Cebus imitator | reverse complement strand
GTTTGAAGTGAATTTTTCTCTTCCTCTTTTCTTCTGATGTAAGAAGTATGTACTGGTAATGAAGAATATATAAAGTGTGGTATGCTGATACATGTAGCAACGTAAAGCAATGGGCATCACATATATCAGTCTCCTGTTGCAACTACTCGACTCTGTAGCTGAAGAGCACAAGCAGCCAAATGAGTGCAGGTTCAGTGGAAGATTTATTTAGGGACTCTTTGAAATTCATATAATCATCACATCATGAAATATCATTTTTTTTCAACCATTAAAAAATGTGAAGGACAGGCACAGTGGCTCATGTCTGTAATCCCAGCACTGTGGAAGGCCAAAGCAGGTGGATTGCTTCAGCTCAGGAGTTCGGACCAGCCTGGGCAACGTGGCAAAACCCTCTCTCTACAAAAAAGTACAAAAATTATCTGGGTGTGGTAGTGCACACTTATAGTCCCAGCTACTCAGGAGACTGAGGCAGGAGGATTCTTTGAGCCTGGGAGATCAAGGCTGTGGTGAACCAAGACTGTGCCACTGTGCTCCAGCCAGGAGGATAGACCGAGACCTGTCTCAAAAGAAAGTGAAAACAATTCTTAGCTTGTGGGCCCTATAAAAGCAGGCAACAGGCAGGATTTGGCATGCAAGCCAGTTTGCCGACCTCTGCTCTATACTTGGGTTGTCTTTTTTTTCCTTTTTGTGAAGAAAGGGGTCTCCCTATATTGCCTGAGTAGGTCCCCAACTCCTGGGCTCAAACCATTCTCTGGCCTCTGCTAAGTGCTGGAATTACAAGTGACCTCGGCTCTAAACAGTTGGTATACCCCATCACGTCACACCCTTATATCTTCATACTTTTGATCATGTTGTTCCCTGGGTCTAGATCACCCTGAGGGTTCCCTGGCCCTGCCTGCCCCTTCTTCTGTGTTCCTACTGGATGTGAATATACCTGGTGCAGCTACCACAGTGGATTCTGACTGTTTTGTACTCTGCCACATCTATCATCTTTGTGCACCTGCATAGAGCTGACCCACAGCAGGTGCTTAAGACATGTGAAAGTGAAAGGAAAAGCAAAGAGCATCCCAAGTGGTACAAGCCTGGTACAAAGCGGCTCTGCACAAACCTAACAAAGCACAGAGACGCAACTCCAACCTCTGACTTAGACACTTCTCCTGGCAATTAAATCAGTAAGCTCTCTTCTACATCATCTCTGCTCAGCTTTGTTCCTCACCTGTACACTAAAATTGAGATCTTCTGTCTCACACACAGAATAGAAAAGCAACCAAGGGGATTGCTGGCATGTGGCTCCTCTTTGTCATTGGTGCTGGGAATGTGCAGAGATCATTACAGGTTAATTTTTTTGAAAAAGGGTCTCATTCTATCACCCAGGCTGGAGTGCTGTGGTACAATTACAGGTCACTGCAGCCTCCTAGACTCAAGTAATCCTCCTACCTCAGCCTCCCGAGTAGCTGGGACTACAGGCACCTGCCACCCCACCCAGCTAACATGAGGTTTCGCCATGTTGCCCAGGCTAGTCTCAAACTCCTTACCTCAAGCAATCCACCCGCTTTAGCCTCCCAAAGTGCTGGGATTACAGGCATGAGCCACCATGCACAGTCACTACAGATTAATTGCTGTTTCTATTTCCTCCAACAACCAATGGGTATCATGATGACTACTGGCAGAAGCTGTATACCGACCAGGCGTGGTGGCTCATGCCTGTAATCCCAGCACTTTCAGAGGCCGAGGGAGATGGATCACCTGAGACCAGGAGTTTGAGATCAACCTAATCAACATGGCATAATTCCTTCTCTACTAAACATACAAAAATTAAATGAGGTATGGCGTGGTGGTACATGCCTATAACCCCAGCCCTTTTGGAGGCTGAGGCGGGCAGATCACCTGAGGTCAAGAGTTTGAGACCAGCCTGGTCAACATGGCAAAACCCTATCTCTATTAAAAATATGAAAATTAGGCCAGGCGCAGTGGCTCATGCCTGTAATCCCAGCACTTTGGGAGGCTGATCTGAGGTCAGGAGATTGAGACCAACATGGTGAAACCCCATCTCTACTAAAAATACAAAAAATTAACCGGATGTGGTGGCGCACGTCTGTAATCCCAGCTACTCGGGAGGCTGAGGTGGGAGAATCACTTGAACCCGGGAGGCAGAGGTTGCGGTGAGCCGAGACTGCGCCATTGCACTCCAGCCTAGGCAACAAGAGAAAACTCTGTCTATAAAAAAAAATGAGCAGGGTGTGATGGCACATGACTGTAATCCCAGCTACTGGGAAGGCTTAGGCAAGAGAATAACTTGCATGCAGGAGGCGGAGGTTGCTCCAGCCTGGGCAACAGAGCAAGACTCCATCT
>NW_016107408.1:5941746-5943123 GCF_001604975.1 Cebus imitator | reverse complement strand
GGCGCGGTGGCTCAAGCCTGTAATCCCAGCACTTTGGGAGGCCGAGGCGGGTGGATCACGAGGTCAAGAGATCGAGACCATCCTGGTCAACATGGTGAAACCCCGTCTCACTAAAAATACAAAAAAATTAGCTGGGCATGGTGGTGCGTGCCTGTAATCCCTGCTACTCAGGAGGCTGAGGCAGGAGAATTGCCTGAACCCGGGAGGCGGAGGTTGCGGTAGGCCGAGATCGCGCCATTGCACTCCAGCCTGGGTAACAAGAGCGAAACTCCGTCTCAAAAAAAAAAAAAAAAAAAATACAAAAGTTACCTGGGTGTGGTGGCACATGCCTGTAGTCCCAGCTACTCAGGAGGCGGAAGCAGAGAACTGCTTGAGCCTGGGAAGCAGAGGTTGCAGTGAGCCAAGATCGCACCACTGCACTCCAGTCTGGGAGACAGAGTGAAACTCCGTCTCAAAAACAAAAACAAAATATACACAAGCTTTAACATGAATATGGAATCTTAAAAAGCCAGACATGGTCCTGATCTTTAAACATTCTTTATTGAAATCTAACCACAATAAGATAGGATTCTACAACTAGCACCAAAAAACCCCAGTCACTGTTGACAATTATTTGTAGTGACCAAAAGCTCAAATGATGCTTCTCTGTAATCTCCTGTTTTCCATGTTAACCCTGCTAGCTACTTCTTTCCTTCCCCAACATATAACTCCTATAAAGAAACATAGTCACTGTGGTCATAATTCATGGCTTAACAACTTAAACTTATTCTTTAAGTTTGAGAATAAAATGTTTTACCTTCAAAGAGAATACTGTAAGAGCATATGGGCTGTAGATTAGAATTCTAAATTATTTATATGTATATATGAGTATGCATATATTTCTTATAAGCTGCTAAAAATCTTTCCTTATTTTTGAAAATCTGATGGGTAAACTACTACCATTTCTACATTTGACATTTATGAGGATATACATACATATTCTGACACCAAGCATGATCCAGAAACCATACAACTTTGTAACAGTAACCACATTAGTGGGAGTTACTAAAAATGGCTTTTAGTTTAGGCTGGGTGTGGTGTCTCAGGCCCAGCATTTTGGGAAGCAGAGGCTGGAGGACTGCTTGAAGTCAGAAGTTCGAGACCAGCCTGGCAACACAGTAAGATCCAACTTCACAAAACAACTTTAAAAATAAAAAACTAGGCCGGGTGCAGTGGCTCAAGCCTGTAATCCCAGCACTTTGGGAGGCCGAGGCGGGTGGAGCACGAGGTCAAGAGATCGAGACCATCCTGGTCAACATGGTGAAACCCTGTCTCTACTAAAAATACAAAAAAATTAGCTGGGCATGGTGGCGCGTGCCTGTAGTCCCAGCTACTCAG
>NW_016107408.1:5937883-5940881 GCF_001604975.1 Cebus imitator | reverse complement strand
CGAGATTGCGCCATTGCACTCCGGCCTGGGTAACAAGAGTGAAACTCAGTCTCAAAAAAAAAAGTAAATAAAATAAAATAAAAATAAGGCCAAATAAAGCTATAACTGGTGGTAGGTAAATATTTGGATGGATCTGACACACTATATAGCTACAGAGATGTGACTTCCAAATCTTCTAAAGGGATCCTGATTTAGAACATTCTCTCTGGCAGAAAAAGCAAGCTCAGGGAGTATTATTCAGGCAAATAAAATAAGTGCCGGGCTGGGCGCAGTGGCTCATGCCTGTAACCCCAGCACTTTAGGAGGCTGAGGTGGGCAGATCACCTGAGGTCAGGAGTTCGAGACCAGCCTGACCAATATGGTGAAACCCCATCTTTAAAAAAATAAAAATAAAAATAAAAAAAATCAGTGTCTAGCGAACTTTTAAGTGTGTCTGAACCTTTAAGGTAGTCTTTGATCCCACACTGGCCTTTAGTCAGAGTAAATACAGTATGATTTTATGGCCACTATGAAGCTCCTAGATGCAATGAAACTCCCTATCGCATCTGTGCACACACGCACACAGATAACAACCCACAGTTCAAGTGCTACGGGCACTCAAGCAAGTCAGTGTTTACGGTGGGGAGCCAATCACTGGCCAATTATTTCAGCCCACTTTTCAGTGGGGCTCACTGGAACATTCTGACACCTGTGAGCTGCCCTGGCCCCAAGAACTAACGAGAGCCAGAAAGGGTATGCAACCAGTCCTGTGTGTCCCTAAGTCCCTTCTTTCTATAATTGTCCCCTTACCCTATGGGGCCTAGAGCTGGTGAAACTGAGGAAGGTTCACGTAAGGGTCACTCACATCACTTGTGTCAGAGAATATTCGAGACTACTAAAAACTCCCATTCATTCTTCCCCAAATCAGAGAATATCTTGTCTTTATTCAAAGTTTTCCTGGCCAGGCATGGTGGCTCACGCCTGTAATCCCAGCACTTTGGGAAGTCCAAGATGGGCAGATTACTTGAGGTCAGAAGTTTGAGACCCGCCTGGCCAACATGGTAAAACCCCATCTCTACTAAAAACACAAAAATTAGCTGGGCATGGTGGCATGTGCCTGTAACCCCAGCTACTTGGGAAGCTGAGGCACTAGAATCGCTTGAACCCAAGAGGCGGAGGTTGCAGTAAGCCAAGATCGCGCCACTGCACTCTAGCCTAGGCAACAGGGCGAGAGCCTGTCTCAAAAACAAAACAAAAAAACCATAGTTTTTCTGTACATAGCTAGCCTGGAAAACCTCCAGTTTTATGACACTTCAATAATATGCTTAGACTAACATGTTCTTTGTACATTGTTTTCTGTACAACAAAGTATTTGGCCCTAAACTGAGTGGGTGTCCCATGCTGCTGCCCCATGCGTGCCCTAGGAACTAAAGAATCTATTTTAGTGTGGATGCAGCTAAAGAAGGCATTCGGTCAGGGCTGTTAAAGCAAGAAGCAATGCAACTGAAAGCAGTGACTAGGGCCCTTTCAAATAATGGCTAAGAACAGTATCTACACTATCCTAAGTGCCAAGCACTGCTTTAAGTTCTTTACATAAATTAACTCATTTATTTCGTCCTCTTAACACCACGAGACAGGTAGTCTTCCTACTCTCAGGAAACTGATACACAAAGAGGTAAGTCACTGCCCAAGATCTTACAACTAGTAACTGACAGAGCTGGGCCTCAAATGTAGGTGGTGTGATCCTGGAGTCTGTGCTTTTAACCACCATGGTGACTGCTAACTAAGCATTTCTTAACTGAGTTAAAGGAAAATACAACAGTAGCAGCAAATAAACCTCAGTGACTCTCTGAAAGCTGTTTAGAATATATTGGAGAGTTTCGGACAGGCCATAACTACAATACCATAAAATAAGTTACTGAAATAAAAACAGAAATGTTTACTTTAGCATGCTCTACTGGATATTTAATATATATTTTTTGTATTCATTCTATTTTTTTTTTTTTTTTTTAAAGATGGGGTTTCACCATTTTGGTCAGGCTGGTCTTGAACACCCGACCTCAGGTGATCTGCCCGCCTTGTCCTCCAAAGTGCTTGGATTATAGGCGTGAGCCACCATGCCCAGCCCATTTTTTGTATTCATTCTAAAGTACTCTTACTTCAACAGTGAAACAGAGGTTAGTTTGTTTTTAATCAGAAAATACAAGTACTAGTCTCTTAATTTATATTACATTTAGATGGTCGGATTCATACAAATCCTAAAGTGGCAGGCTGCCAAATGCCTGGCACCTCTTTACAGTAAAAGTGACATCAAAAAGATATAGTAAGGTTCTTACCAAAATAAATAAATGCTTAGATATAAGAACGACTATTAAAATTTCTAAGTCACAAAACACCTAAAGGTTTTTTCAGTCATAAAACATGCTAAAGGCTTTTATCAACATTTTCTTCACAGAAGACAACTACTTCTCTTATGTGGGGGTAGATTTGCAAATAGGCCAAAATTTGATAGGAAGGTGGGACATGGACCCTCCCCGTCATTAGAAGTCATTTTGTCAGGACTCATGGTGGCCATATGGTGTTTTAAATGCTAACAGAAAACAAGTGAGTCAACTTATGCACATGAGAAGCAAACTATGAATAAAAAATAAGGAAGTGGAGGAACCAGTTCAATAAGTTCAGATACTACTTGATGATACTGTCACAGGCCTCAGTATCTTCTTTATGTCCTAAATAAATTGAGCCACCAACAGGAAAAAAGGTCACCTAACAGAGAATGCTGTGAGATTTTTAAGTTGCTAGACTCCTTTCCATCTTGTCCTCCTCAGCTCTTGATACTGCTATCAAATTCTACACACTGGCAAAGAAAAAGAGGGGTGAAAGTTGAGGGATTTTATAGAGAAATAGCAAAAAATTTGTTGTGGCCGGGCGCGGTGGCTCAAGCCTGTAATCTCAGCACTTTGGGAGGCCGAGGCGGGTGGATCACGAGGTCAAGAGATCGAGACCATCCTGGTCAACA
>NW_016107408.1:5930947-5937678 GCF_001604975.1 Cebus imitator | reverse complement strand
AAAAAAAAAAAAGTTTGTTGTGATTACTTGAATTAATATAGTATAGCCATTGATATAATTTTAAATGCTTAAAACACATTGCCTGTCCTTAAAGATATGCCCATGCGAACCTTAAAACAATCACAATACCTGAAGAATCAACTGGATTACATTTCAGCAAGACATCAACCTTCTCTTCCACCTCCCACCCATCCCAGGAAGTAAACATGATTCATTTTATGAAAGCATTGGTAAAAATCTGCTTGTTCCCTGGAATGGCTATCAAGTTGTAGACAAGGTAAAGTATAATTACCAACATCTAGGAGTCTCAAACTTGTTTTTTAAAGACATATTTCTTATCTCAAAAAGCACCTCCACAGACTTATAACATGGGGGCATTCACCTAGAATAGATACGCAGGGACTAAGCCACTGAGAAAGCTGGGAAAAGGGCACCAAGGAGCTTTGTGCAAACACAGGCTTTCCCACACTGAACTGTGGCTGCTGAGCCTTGGCAATAGGCCATGTGCTTGAAGCCCTCTCTATGGCAGAGGGACTCACATTCACCATTTTTTTATTAACTTTTTAAAAATTTGAGATATAATTCAGACAGCATACAAACTCACCACTTTTAAATGTACATTTCAGTGTTTTTTAGTGTATTCACTCATGTTATGTAACCTTCACTATATCTAATTCCAGAAAATTTCCATCACCCCCAAAATAACCCTGTACCTATTATCCCGTGCACTTTCTCCACAGGTATCTCCGTTGCCTACGCAGGTATTTTAAGACTGGCTAGGGTGAATCTACAGAGTATCTATATGGCAAGAAAACAAGAAGCAAAGAAAAAATAAATAAAACAAAGAAGAAAAAACAACAAAAAAAGAAGACAACAAGAAGCTACATTGTCCAGAGGGATACTAAACCTAAATTCTTGGCATTGTTAGCAATTAGGCTAATGTAATTTTTATATATTGGCTAAGAATGGCAGAGAAACTTACATTCAACATCCATCTTTACATAACAATTAGTGTGCCCCAAATTCATCCAAGATGTTAAAAGAAGGGAAGACAATCTACTAGGATTAGCCATAACTGTCCATAGTTGCAATTTCAAAACACAAAAGATACATATTGATAGTGGGAAAACCTCCTTCAGTATCAACATTAAAAACAAAAACAAAAACCTTAATCATTAAGCAAATATTACCCAGTTAGGGAAAATAATCACTAGACCAGTCCACTATTGAATGCAATGCAGCTTTAAATGCGACCTTACTGTCATCACTCTTGGCCTGGAGTCTCTTCTCATGAGAAAGATGACCTTTAGGCAAAGGTCTGGCAGGAAAGCCTGCAGGTGTGTGCTGCTCAGGTGGCTGCTGGACTCTAGTGACCTAAGCGTGCTCATGGCTTCTAAGACACACAGGAAAAAGACCTCACCTTCAGGCATCAGGGTGTTGAAAAGCGGTAGGACGTGTAGGTCCACGAGGGTATCTTGCTTTTGTGCACTTATCTGGGGTGCTATTTGCAGAGAAGGAGCTCCTTTAAAGAGTGTGCCCAAGATGGATTTCTCTAAGTTGCTCTCAGAGTTGTCCAGCTGCCCTCACCAATAAGTCACAGTCTTTGTAGGATGATAGAAACCACCAGTCAAAGCAGATGCATATGGGTTGTGGGGAAGCCTTCTTTAGTATCTAACATAGCTGGATTAAAACAAAAAAACTTAACCATTAAGCAATCTTGACTTTAATTAATAATTTAGATAACAGCAAATATCAACTAGGTGTTAAGCTTAAGAATCCACCCTTAGCAAGGGTACTTAACACTTGTTAACGGGAATTTTGTGGGATTAAGTAAAGGCTACAATGAGCTCCTAATTTCTGTCCTGCAAGAAATTAGTTCTACTTGACAAACAAGTAAATAAGATCCAGAAATGTTTATTGGTGATTTAACTTGTTCTCGCTGAGGTTGCTTAGTAACGCTTCCAATGACTTCTGTTGTGAAACAAGTAGTACTCCACTAATGCATGTACGATTTTATTGCAATTCGCAATAATGACTTAAATACATGTTCATTTCCAGGGTTTTCCAAAATACAATCAGATGCAATCAAGTGAAATGACTGACATTTACATAATACATAAACTGACAAAACTGCCTGAAAATAGTTATCTATGAAAGTATTACATTATCTTTAATTAGATGCCCAGGAAACCAGTCCTAAATTTAAATGATGTCTAGATAGATGAGGCTATAAAGTATTTATTCTCTATCTACCTACAAGAAATCACCAAGTAGCCGAAAAACTCCTACAAACCTTCACTAAACTAGAATTTCATTTTCCTTTAACATGAGAGCATTAAGAAGTCTGAGAACTGGCTGTAGTGATCACAGCAGAAAGAATGAAAACATGATTTGTCTGTGACGTATACTTCCTCTTAGGGGGTCAAAACAATGAGGTCAGAAACTCGGATAGTTTAATATTTATTTATTTTTATTTTTTCAAGCCAGAGTCTTGCTCTGTCGCCTAGGCTGGAGTGCAGCAGCATGATCTCAGCTCACTGCAACCTCCGCCTCCTGGGTTCAAGCGATTCTCCTGTCTCAGCCTCTGAGCAGCTGGGATTACAGGCATGTGCCACCACGCCCAGCTAATTTTTGTATTTTTAGTAGAGATGGGGTCTTGCCACCATGGCCAGGCTAGTCCCGAACTCCTGATCTCAAGTATTCTGCCGACCTCAGCCTCCCAAAGTGTTGTATTACAGGCGTGAGCCACTGCACCCAGCCAATTATTTATTTATTTTTGAGACAGTGTCTTGCTCTGTCACCCAGGCTGGAGTGCAGTAGCAGCACAATCTTGGTTCACTGCAGCCTCAATCTCCTGGGCTCAGGGATCCTCCTTCCTCAGCCTCCTGAGTATCCAGGACTACAGGCACACACCACTCACTATACTTGGCTCATTTTTTCCATTTTTAGTAGAGAGGAGATCTTGCTATGTTGCCCAGGCTGGTCTCGAACTCCTGGGCTCACATAACCCTCCTGCCTCAGCCTCTCAAAGAGTTGGGATTATAGTCATGAGCTACTACACTCAGCCAGATATTTCAGATGGTAGTTTTTCTGTGACCTTTCAACTATACATTTTCTTTTTTTTTTTTTTTGAGACGGAGTCTTGCTCTGTCACCAGGCTGGAGTGCAGTGGCACAATCTCGGCTCACTGCAACCTCCGCCTCCTGGGTTCAAGCGGTTCTCCTGCCTCAGCCCCCCGAGTAGCTCGGACCACAGGCACGTGCCACCACACCCGGCTAATTGTTTTGTATTTTTAGTAGAGACGGGGTTTCACCATGTTGGCCAGAATGGTCTCGATCTCTTGACCTCATGATCCACCCGCCTCAGCCTCCCAAAGTGCTGGGATTACAGGCATGAGCTACCACACTGGGCTCAACTATACATTTTCAATAGTATAACTGTTATACAGCAAAAAGCCAAAAGGTAGCTAAACTTGTAGATACATTTTGAGATGTGATTGCTACAAAAGTTCTCATTCTTAAATGTTTTTATAAAACTCTTCTAATATACAATACAGTATATTATTGCAAATAAAGCTGGATTAAATTCATTCTTTGTCAAATGCAAAGACAAACTGTCTAGTAAAAGAAGGTCACATGGTTCTTGTATTGGAAGAATATCAATACATACACATTATTGTTTTACTGACCGCTAAGCAAATACTTGGAGCTGTACGATAGAGGAACTTTTGACATACTATTTTCTAAAAGGGTTGGATTCCTCAAGCCCAGAACAAGTGCCTGCTACACCAATTTGCTGAAAGAATTATTCCAAAGTTTCTCTTAAAGCAAGATTATTCAAGAGTTCAGAAAGAAAAAATACCAACAAAATTATCCTTCCAACTATGTTATAAATAATCCTCTTGGTTTAGGAAAAGGAGGGCTCAAATTCTAAGAACTTTAATTTCAGCACAAGAATAAAGGGCAAGAAAGGGAAACCAACGGGAAGGCAATTTTTGCTTTTGGTGTATTCAACTGTGTTTGCCAAGATTGCCATGATGGTGAGTGAGACTCAATTATCACACAAGTGTCTCTGGATTATTGCAAAGACTACAGCATGTTACGTAATTTCAAATAACATCAGGTATAAAAATATACAAAATTAATTAACGCATAATAAAGGCCAGGTGAGGTGGCTCACACCTGAGGTCACACCACTACACGCAAGCATGGGTGACAGCGGAGATCCTGCCTCAAAAAAAAACAAAAGAAGTTTAAAAAGGTAAAAAATTTGACACGTGTCTGGGCATGGCGGCTCACGCCTGTAATCCCAACGCTTTAGGAATCCAAGGCAGGCAGATCACGAGGCCAGGAGTTTGACACCAGCCTGGCCAACATAGTGAAACTCTGCCTCTACTAAAAATATAAAAATTAGCCGGTCATGGTGGCGCTTGCCTGTAGTTCCAGCTACTTGGGAAGCTGAGGCAGAAGAATTGCTTGAACCCGGGAGAAGGCTGCAGTTATAAATTATTATTCTACTCTGTATGTCCATGTGTACCCATTGCTTAGCTCCTAAGCAGCTCAAATTTTTATAGGAAATTTACTAAAATTAAAATCCAAATGTTCCTGCCCCCTAACTCCTAAGGGCAATAAATGAATTCACCTTATGGGAGGGGGGGAAAAATGCAGGTATGGTGGCATGTGCCAGTAGTCCCAGCTACTCAGGAGGCTAAAGCAGGACTGCTGGAGCCCAGGAGTTCAAGTCCAGCCTGGGTAACATAGCGAGGTCACATCTCTTTTTTTTTTTTTTTGAGACGGAGTTTTGTTCTTTTCACTCTGTCTGGAGTGCAGTGGCATAATCTTGGCTCACTGCAACCTCCGCCTCCTGGGTGCAAGCGATTCTCTTGCCTCAGCCTCTCAAGTAGCTAGGACTACAGGCACATGCCACCTGGCCCGCGTAATTTTTTTTGTATTTTTAGTAGAGACAGGGTTTCCATGTTGGCCAGGTTGGTCTCAAACTCCTGACCTCAAGTGATCCACTGGCCTCAGCTGCTCAAAGTACTGGGATTACAGGCGTGAGTAACACCATGTCCTGCCCATGTCTCTTTTAAGACAGGAAAAAAAAAAAAAAAATCCTGGGTATGGTGGCCTCCCAGCACTTTGGGACGCCAAGGCCCATCAGTAGATTGCTTACTCCTGTTTGATCACAGGAGTTCAATACCAGCCTGGGCAACAAGGCAAAACCCCATCTCTACAAAAAATACCAAAAATATGTATCCAGGTACGCCTGTAGTCCCTGCTACTCAGGAGGCTGAGGTGGGAGGATCACTTGACCCAGGGAGGTCAAGGCAGCAGTGAGCTGAGATCATGACATTGCACTCCAGACTGGATGAGGAAGACCTTATCTTAAAAATATATATATACTAGAGCCACCAAGTGTGCTAGTTCCATCATTATGTGTCCTCATGCTCCCTGCACCTCAGCCCTAGGAGGAGTAGGGGATGAAGTTTTCCAGGTCATCACAGCTTCTGAATACCTAGTCTAGCAAGAAAGACAACTGATTTCTACCTCTGATTTTTGGAGATAAAAATATAAAAACACGGCCAGGTGCGGTGGCTCATGCCTATAATCCCAGCACTTTGGGAGGCCGAGGCAGTTGGATCAAGAGGTCAGGAGTTCGACACCAGCCTGACCAACATGGTAAAACCCCATTTCTACTAAAAATACAAAAATTAGCTAGGTGTGGTGGCACGTGCCTGTAATCCCAGCTACTCAGGAGGCTGAGTCAGGAGAATTGTTTGAACCCGGGAGGTAGAAGTTGCAGTGAGCCAAGATCACGCCATTGCACTCCAGCCTGGGCAACAGAGTGAGACTCCGTCTCAAAAAAATAATACACACACACACACACACACAAACACACATACATATGAACAGACAAAGAGATAAGAACATCTACAATCTGCCATCAAGCTTGGGTATTTCACCTACTCCTGTTGATTTCCTAAGACACCTCAAGAGCCAAAGTCCCATTACTCTGTACTTACCCACAAGGAATGGAAAGGCAGGTTTTAAAGAAATGAGCATCAAGAGGACAAAGACTCAGATACTGACATTTACTCAGCTGTTCACTTGTTTCACCTGCCAGTTCAGAATAAGATGGCCTTTCTAATACAGATTCCATACTATGCTCAATGACAGCACAACACAGAAACACAGGTTGCTGAAACCAAGACTGTCTTGACTCAATGTGTTTATTTTACTAAAAACAGTTATCTAAGCAACCAGAGATTATAAAGAAGGTCCAATTACGTGAAGTTTCCAGATTCGAAAATCAAGACGACACCATTCAACTGATCAGCAGTCTCTGGGCTACGAACATCTCACCAAAACCAAGATACAGTAACAAAGAAGTTCCAATTATGTGACGTTTCCGGATTTGAAAACCAAGACGACACCATTCAACTGATCAGTAGTCTCTGAGCTACGAACATCTCATCAAAACCAAGATACAGTAACAAAGAAGTTCCAATTATGTGACGTTTCCGGATTTGAAAATCAAGACTACACCATTCAACTGATCAGGAGTCTCTGAGCTACAAACATCTCTCCAAAACCAATGGAAAGACTGACAAAGATCTCCAGTAAGAAAGGACCAGGAGGCCGGGCGCGGTGGCTCACGCCTGTAATCCCAGCACTTTGGGAGGCCGAGGCGGGCGGATCACGAGGTCAAGAGATCGAGACCATCCTGGTCAA
>NW_016107408.1:5927703-5930731 GCF_001604975.1 Cebus imitator | reverse complement strand
AAAAAAAAAAAAAAAAAAAAAAGAAAGGACCAGGAAAGCAATGTCCATATCATAGAAGGAACAGTTAACATGTCAGACTGTAGTCAAGAAGCTTAAATTATTTCAGCCAACAGAGAATCCCACAAAGAAACCATACACTTCCCATAACCAATGTTCCCCAATCGCTGAACAGTCTCCCAAGGTCTTACTTCTGTAACAAGCCAGAGTTCCTCCTGTCTACTTTGAGTTCTTTCCACTCCAACAGATGATTATGCTCTTCGTTCACTGAACAATTTAAGAGCTGCTGTTCAATCCCCCAGGTTCCAAAACCTCTCGCAGGCAGGGATCCTTTTAAACATGCACATCGCTCAGGAGCACATGGGGATGAAAGGCATTCGCAGAGCATCGGGAAAATGGAAAGCAACATTTTGCTTAACAGGAGAAACCGCCCCTTATTCATCTTTCTTCCCCATCACCTAACTCTAGGGAATGCTTAAGGTGGCTTGAAGGAAACGAAGACAGCGACCTAAAAGCACACAGATGCAGACTTCCAGGAAGAGGTTTTCCCATCCTGCTGGACTCTTGTAGTGTCAGTATTTGGGCTTCCCTCTAACGCCACATTTCTGCTGAGCCTGCAGACATACTCGGAACCCATCACCTTCGGGCTCCCAGACTCAGGCTCCGCACAGCCCGCGAGGGAAACGGTCATGGGCACGCACCAACACGTTTTCATCTTTGCATGTTTATCTACGTCGACTGTGAATTCAAGCAAGGGTGGCCCTCGTGGAAAACCTACGAGCCTTGGGGACACAAAAGGCATCCTGTGCAAATTGCACGGAATCTCCTGACAGGACTTCACGCTAATCATCATTCATAGGTGGGTTCTGGGGCTGGGGCCCACGGAACTCGTCTCGGTTGTGTCTTGGACTTCTCACTGCCCCAAAGGAGCCTACTACTGTGGTTTTATGGTCTGAGGAACAGTTAGGCCTCGAAGGCCTGGCCTGGGAAGACTGCACTCTACATCCCGAGCTCCCGCCTTCCCCACTCGGCCGCCAGGACCGAGTTTCCCGCCCCACAGCCCGACCAGAGGTTGGTGGCAGTTGTAGGCAGTTGGGACCGGCCCTAGCAGGTTGGAACCGGTCTGGGCCGGGCCGGAGGAGGAAGGGGGGGAGGAAGAGGCCGCCTCGCGCTCTCCCTGCGCGCGTGACTCACGCTGGCCGCTGACGTCAGGCGTGCGCGCGCGGCGGGGGGGGGCTCTACGTACGTGTAGTGCTGCGGTTTCTCGGGCTGTGCCTGCAGCACCTGAGCGGTAGCGGCCGGGGGCGCCGAGGAAGCTGCGGAGCCGCCGGGCCCGGGGCCCTTCGACATGGTCCTGTCTTCCTGCCTCTTCGCCGCTCCCCTTTTATTATTCAGTCTGCGCGGTCCGCGCCGAGGACCCAGTGCGCCTGCGCCGCGCCACGAGAACGTGAAGACCCCCCACACGGCAGCAAGGGTTGCTGGGAGTTGTGGTTCTGTGTCCGGCTGGAATTTTACCGTCGGCAGAGGGTTGCTGGCAAAGCGCGGGACCACGACACCCAGGGATCCTTGCTGCCAATATCCCGGATGCTGAGGGCCTGCGACGGCTTCTGGGAATTGCAGTCCGGTCGCGTTTCTCCTTACCAGAGCGTTTTCAGTTTCACAGGGAAGCCTTTCCATGAAAGTGGAGCTCCTGGAGGAGAAGAGGCCCAGAGCTAGGGAGGCCCTAGCGACTTCTGCGAAAGAATTCCGAGTATAATTTTACTGCCAACAGTGTCATAACTACCTTGCCTTTATACTTAGTACAGCTTGGGTCAGTTCTAATGCCAGCTCAGAGCAGTGCCTCCAAGCAGGGCGTAAGAATCTGTATTGTCGGTTCTTAGTTCTGGGCCCTGTGCTCCAGGCACCTGGAGTACCAGCAACCCCCTCATCCCTGTGGCGGGTCTAACCTGAGAGGCACTGAGAACGCTTTGCTAAGGAGGAACTACACCACGTGCTCCAATTCCCGTGCCTTTGCTGAGGCGCTTCATTTACCTTTATCAACCTCGACACCTGGAATCCACGGCTTGTGTGCCTTCTCAGCTCGACACCTGGCCTGACCAACTTGTTTCCAGTACATTAAGGGCCAAGGACGAATTTAATCTCCGCCTAGAATAGCCTCTGAGGTACATTGACAAGTTGTAGGAGCGTTGAGAAGCATCACGGTGTCCAGAGGAAAGGCCTAGCTTTGAGTAGGGCGTGCCCGTGTTTATCCGCTCTAGTTTTCTTCTCTGGACGTCAGCCTTTTCACTTGGGACATTATCTTTCCCCTCTCTGCTTCCCGCCGGTCAAGCAAAGTTGTTAACTTTGTAAAATAAGCCAGATGCCCCAGACCTAGGCATTTGTTTCTGTGAGTTTTAGAATGTTCTCCACTGACACTTGAACAGTTGTCATTTAACTTTGTTTTTCATACTGAATCTATTTCAGATCCACTTGTTATGATTTATATTTTCTTAGATGGGATTACATTAGCAAATGATTATCTCATTAAAGAAACACATTCCAAATAACCTTAGAGGCGAAGGATGGTGGGGCTAATGGGAAATCGTTAATGTTTTAGTGACACATACTTATTTAGCTCCAAGCTCCCTCACATCAGAAGCCAAATTACAGAGTTGTGAAACTGGTATTTCCTAAACAGGTTAAATCGTTTAGCCACTAGGGGCGTTTGAAAATGAAAAATTACAAAAGGACGAAAGTTATAGTATATTGCTTTAATCCGATGATTAAATGCAAGTTAATTGGTTGATATGTTAGCCTCAAAATACTTAAGTGTGATTTGACGGGAAAAATAAGAGCTGGCTGGCGCAGTGGCTCACGCCTGTAATCCCAGCACTTTGGGAGCCCGAGGCGGGCAGATCACGAGGTCATGAATTCGAGACCAGCCTGACCAACATAGTGAAATCCCATTTCTACTAAAAATACAAAAATTGGCCGGGCGCGGTGGCTCAAGCCTGTAATCCCAGCACTTTGGGAGGCCGAGGCAGTTGGATCA
>NW_016107408.1:5922231-5927246 GCF_001604975.1 Cebus imitator | reverse complement strand
TAATCCCAGAACTTTGGGAGGCTGATTGAGGCAGGCGAATCACCTGAGGTCAGGAGTTTGACACCAGACTGACCAATATGGTGAAACCCTGTCTTAAAAAAAAATTTGTTTTAATGAAGTTAAAAAAAAAAAAAGAAATAGAGTTCACAGCACTAATTTTTAAATAATAAATGTATACCATGAGCTTCAGAATAAGTATGTCCTGGTAGAATTGGGGGATGATATCATCCAAACTGCTTAATTTACAAAAGAGGAAACCGAAACCAAGAGAAGCTAAGAAACTCGCCAAAAATTACTCAGCAAGTTGTTGACAGAAGAGGAACCAGGACAGTAGCCTACAGGCTACATCACATTTGCTATTGAGTTTTTTTTGTTTTTTTTTTTGAGACGGAGTTTCGCTCTTGTTACCCAGGCTGGAGTGCAATGGTGCGATCTCGGCTCACCGCAACCTCCACCTTCTGGGTTCAGGCAATTCTCCTGCCTCAACCTCCTGAGTAGCTGGGATCACAGGCACGCGCCACCATGCCCAGCTGATGTTTTTTGTATTTTTAGTAGAGACGGAGTTTCACTATGTTGACCAGGATGGTCTCGATCTCTTGACCTCGTGATCCACCCACCTCGGCCTCCCAAAGTGCTGGGGTTACAGGCTTGAGCCACCGCGCCCGGCCAACTATTGGGTTTTTTTCTATTGTTTTCATTGTATAGACATTTTTGCTTCTTCCTCACTTCCTGTGTTGCTTGTTGTTCTTCCCTTATACCAATTTGGAAAAAGTGAAACATACCTGTGTGACTACCAAGTAAGAGAGACAGCCTATTTCACTAATCATCCTTAAATGGATAAATGTAAATTCATACCTTTTTTCTCCAGGTGGCTTTAGTTTCTAATAATTAGCAAAACTGGAAATAAATTGTCCATCCACAGGGAGACATGGAAATGACAAGGTTCTGTATCACCTAGAAGAATCCTGGAGCACAAATCGGGGACCAATTTAGAAGCCCATTTCTCCTCCAGGCCATTGGAGTAGTCAAAAAAAGAAAGATGACAAGTCATTTTTCTGGTTGCATCCCAGAGAATTTGACAGCCTTATATCTGTGTTTAAACAGTCCCGTTTCTTTCTTTCTTTTTTTTTTTTTTTTTTTTTTTTTCTTGAGACGGAGTTTCGCTCTTGTTACCCAGGCTGGAGTGCAATGGTGCGATCTCGGCTCACCGCAACCTCCGCCTCCTGGGTTCAGGCAATTCTCCTGCCTCAGCCTCCTTAGTAGCTGGGATTACAGGCACGTGCCACCATGCCCAGCTAATTTTTTTTTTTGTATTTTTAGTAGAGACGAGGTTTCACCATGTTGACCAGGATGGTCTCGATTTCTTGACCTCGTGATCCACCCGCCTCGGCCTCCCAATGTGCTGGGATTACAGGCTTGAGCCACCGTGCCCGGCCTAACAGTCCCGTTTCTTAACACAGGTCTGAGAACAAAGTATGAGAATCCCTAGGTTTCTCTTCTCAGCATGGCATGAATAAAGATCATGTAATTTTTCCCTACCTCAAATTTTGAGTAAAAGGCAGAAATCAAAGTTGGTTAAGCAGTAAATTTAGGTATATGATGATTAAATAATGTGCATGTTAAGATTAAAAAGGCTGAAATAATGACAGGAATTTGGTACCAGAGATTGAGATGAAGATGAGCTACTTTTACGAATTGTGCATTTTTTTCTCGGTATGATAGTTGACCATTGGTGTGGCAAGTAAATATTGAGATACTAATATTTGTACTTATGTACTATAATTCTCTGACGGCCAGGCCTGGTGGCTTATGCCTGTAATCCTATCGCTTGGGGAGGCTGAGGCAGAAGGATGGCTTGAGTCTAGGAGGTCAAGGCTGCAGTGAGGTGTGGTCCCCACACCACTGAACTCTAGCCTGGGTGACAGGACAAGACCCTGCTTCAAAAAAAAATTACCTTGGCTGGTCGCAGTGGCTCAGGCCTGTAATCCTAGCACTTTGAGAGGCCGAGGTGGATGGATCACCTTGGCACATGCCTGTGATCCCAACTACTTGGGAGGCTGAGGCAGGAGAATTGCCTGAACCCGGGAGGTGGAGGTTTCGGTGAGCCGAAAACATACCATTACATTCCAGTGTGGGCAAGGAGAGCAAAACTTTGCCTCAAAAAAGAAAAAAATTATCTTAGTTGAAACCTATATATACCTGTTTCAGCTCCTTTTTTTTTTTTTAAATAGTATAGAATATTTGTTGAACCAAGCATCAGAACTATAGAGTACAATGTCCAAGGCTCTATTTCAATTTTCTGGGCTTTGCTTGGCTAGTCTTAACCTTAAGCCTGCTTTGGTATTTTATATACTTGAGGCAATTGAGGAACATCCAAGACATTTACTTAGGCAAAGGTAGAGATTAGCATGTTTACACATTTGTCATGTTTCTTCAGAAGTAATACCTGTCAGGATATGCTATTAAACAAAAGGGCACATATTTAGGTTAGTTATCTTTCGTTTTTTCTTTATCGACATGCAAAGACTATAGTAAGACTATTTCCTTTCTGGCTGTAGTCATTTCATTCAGTTGAATTACATGAGTCAAGTAACATGTTACTTAGTAGGTTACTTCTTGTTTAAGCATATTGAAATCACAAAATATTTTGTGACAGCTTAAAAACTCAACAAAAGTTCCTCTAAAATAATTTATTAACATGTTTATTTGTATCTATTATTTACCCCTTCCCACGCAACCAAAGGATCTGCTTTTGGTTAAAAATGTATGTGCATGATATATGAAATACTTGATAATATAACATGATTTACTGGATTCTAATTCTCACACTAACGATCTAAACATTATGAAAAGGAAATAATCCAGGGAACACATTTTATTTTACATCGGAAAATATTTACAAAAATTTTGTTAAAGTAGCCTCTCCGCGTGCATTACTTTCGCTTGATGCCTGTAAGTTTAGAGTCCTGCTCATCCTGATAGAGACCAATGCAATTCATTTGCATTGACTTTCTATTGTAGAGCTTTGGAACCAAGGGAAGGATCCAAACATAGCTCCATTTTATCCAATCAGAAGAGCCGCTTAGTGCTAAACTGTGATTCGTCCATTCCTCTTTGCATCTAGCCAATCATTAGGCCACTTTAACAGCCAATCAGCGTCCTAGATATGCACCAATCAAGGAACAGAGCCGAAGCACGGCCTTTGTGTCGGGGGATGTCAGCGCGTCGGCGAAAGCGCCCACCAATAGAAAAAGTCGTTGGTGTATGCAAATAAGGGTTTTATGACGCAGAGACGCAGCGTGAAGCGTGGGTATAAAAACGGAGGCGTCGAGGGGGCTTGGAGCGCAGAGCGGTTTGGTCGTTCGTTGCGGTCGTGTTGTTTCTTTGCTTGTCGACTGCGGCTCTTCCTTGGGTAGCGGAAGCGGCGCGGCGGTCGGAGAAGTGGCCTAAAACTTCGGCGTTGGGTAAGCGTTTGTGGGTTTACCCGCGATTTCAGGTTCTGCCAGCCGTTAGCGCCGCGGGCTGCGACCGTTGGGAGCCGAGCGGCGGGGCTGCTGGGGCCACTGGCGTCGGGTCCGGTATGGCGCCGGGAGGTTTCCCTTTGGGGTTTGGTTCCGGAATCGCGTTCCCGCCTTCTTCCCGGAGGTGATTCAGAGGCCCAGACGCTGGGTTCCGGGCAGTCGGGTCTCCGCCCGTCGAGGGAGGGAAGTGACTCCTCCCCGCGCCCCCCCTTTCCCGAGGGAGGCTGCCGCTTCTCGCAGCCTGAGTCATTAGGGGAGGGGGAGGAGGTGGAGGCCCTCGGCCATCTGCCGCCGCGAGCTGGGGCGCGGGGAGGCGGGAGTCCAGGCGGAGAGGCCGGGGCTTGTTGCTTCCTCTCGCAGCCCCGGGGGACGACCTAGGGGGCGACCCCCGGGAGAGCGCGGCCGCCTTATTTCCGGGTGTCTTTCTCAGGTAAAAGAAAATGGCCCGAACCAAGCAGACTGCTCGTAAATCCACTGGTGGGAAAGCCCCCCGCAAACAGCTGGCCACGAAAGCTGCCAGGAAAAGCGCTCCCTCTACCGGCGGGGTGAAGAAACCTCATCGCTACAGGTAGGCCTGGCGGGGAAACAATGGCCCGGCGGCGGCCGGCTTTGTGCGGCGGCGCCCGCTCACCGGTCCCCTGTTCGCTGCAGGCCCGGGACAGTAGCGCTTCGAGAGATTCGTCGTTACCAGAAGTCGACCGAACTGCTCATCCGGAAGCTGCCTTTCCAGAGGTTGGTGAGGGAGATCGCGCAGGATTTCAAAACCGACCTGAGGTTTCAGAGCGCTGCCATCGGTGCGCTGCAGGTAACAAGACAAAGACCTGAGGGCCGGGAAAGGGCTGGGCAGTTTCCGCTCTCCTAGGGGCATTAATAGTGTGGCTCTTGTCCTCAACAGGAGGCTAGTGAAGCGTACCTGGTGGGTCTGTTCGAAGATACTAACCTGTGTGCCATCCACGCTAAGAGAGTCACCATCATGCCCAAAGACATCCAGTTGGCTCGCCGGATACGGGGGGAGAGAGCTTAAGTGAAGGCAGTTTTTACGGCGTTTTGTAGTAAATTCTGTAAAATACTTTGGTTTAATTTGTGACTTTTTTTTGTAAGAAATTGTTTATAATATGTTGCATTTGTACTTAAGTCATTCCATCTTTCACTCAGGATGAATGCGAAAAGTGACTGTTCACAGACCTCAGTGATATGAGCACTGTTGCTCAGGAGTGACAAGTTGCTAATATGCAGAAGGGATGGGTGATACTTCTTGCTTCTCATGATGCATGTTTCTGTATGTTAATGACTTGTTGGGTAGCTATTAAGGTACTAGAATTGATAAATGTGTACAGGGTCCTTTTGCAATAAAACTGGTTATGACTTGATCCAAGTGTTTAACAATTGGGGCTGTTAAGTCTGACCATACATCACTGTGATAGAATGTGGGCTTTTTCAAGGGTGAAGATACAAGTCTTAACCACAGTGTAACTTACAGTTTCCTTTAAAAAA
>NW_016107408.1:5914963-5919801 GCF_001604975.1 Cebus imitator | reverse complement strand
GAGATCGCACCATTGCACTCCAGCCTGGGTAACATGAGTGAAACTCCGTCTCAAAAAAAAAAAAGAAAAGAAAATGGGACATAATTTGTCCCTTAAACTTCAATCATCTGGCCCACATAGCAGTCAGTTTTGGGATGAAGCAGGGCTGTTTTACCCAGAACTAGGGGTCCAAAGTGTAACTACGTAATAGGGAAAAGGAGGGGTGAAACGAAGAAGGGCAACGGGTGCTCCCTCATCAAGAGTGGACCTGGCTTCTGACCTGCAACTTCATGAACACGTGGTCTTCCAGCCACCTTCCTGAGGACACAGGCTAAGGGCTTCAGGACAAGTCGGGTGGCTTGGTTTTCAGAATTTCTGGGAGCCAGAGTCCTATCAGGACCTCGGGTACTTTCAGCAACTGGGGTACTTTCAGGTGCTACCTGACCCACTGGTCTAACTCTTGTCTGGCCTAGGAACCATCAGCCAAGGGGAAGAGGCCCTGTGAGCTGACCGGCTGGACTGGAAATTAACAGTTTTCCACTCATCAATTTACTGGTTGATTCCCCAACAGTGGTCTCTGCTGCTCAGCTCCCCCTACCTGGCTCCATGCAAGCACTGCCTGGTGTCAGGTGTCAGGGTGGGGTCTGGCAGCCCTGGGAAGGCAGTCCCTTTCTCCTGGATCACCTTCAGGTGGGTCAGTAGAGGGACGAACACTGCGGAACTCGATCAGCTGTCTGCAAGTCAATCAGCAGGAAACAAGGGCTTGCCCTGTGGTTTCTGCAAGATGGCCTTGGCCTGTGTTCAGATTCAGACTCAGGCCTATAGCCAGTCTAGCCCACTATAGAGAAGGGCCAGGTGGGTAGTTTTCACCCCTTCTGCAGCTGTCTTAAGGGGGGTGCTGTGGTACACTGGGGATGAGAGCCTTCAGCCCCCTACCCTGGGCATCCTCTCCCCATACCTTGGGGCGGGAGCATTTTAGTCATTTCTCCCAGCCCCACCCCAGGCACTGATCAGTCCCACTGAGGCTGAGCTGGCTGCACCTTGCCCGGGCCCTCACAGCCTCTTCCTTCCCTCTCTGCTATGGTGCTCCTGCCTGCCCCTGTGGGCATTCTCAGGGAGATGCCCTGATTACAGGATGTCACCAGCCTGTACCACTCTATCAAGCTGGGCCTGGCTTCTGACCAGCAACTGCTGCATGAAAGCTGGCCTTCCAGCCTCCTCCTCCAAGGCAAAGTTAGAAGAAGGGGAGAAAGGTTAGGCCCCTGTCAAGAAGAGTGCCCTCTTCTTGGGCTGGGTAGCTGGCCTTTTGCCTCCCTGATCCCTTTGTCAGCAGGTCTGGGGAATGAGGGAGGCTGCAGGTCGAGGTGGGTGCAGCTGGGACAGCTCTGTGTTTATGCACAGAGGAGCTTGCACAAGGACTCTATTGTGAGGGGCTGTGCTGTGAGAAGGGGCTGGAGGATGTTGTCCTCCCCTCGGGGACTCCTGCTCCCTATGGTCTTGCTGACGGCCCAGCAGCCCCTAGCTATCAGTGATCCCACCAGACACTATCTCCCTCCAAGCAAAGAGACACAGGACTTCTCTGGGATGCACCCCAGCATGTGCTGCTGTCTTCACCTGTGCACTATCCCCGGTGGCCAGCAGGGGCCAGTCTTGCAGATCATGCACACCTAAGAGCAGCGTTTTTTTTTTTTTTTTTTTTGAGATGGAGTTTCACTCTTGTTGCCCAGGCTAGAGTGCAATGGTGCGATCTCGGCTCACTGCAGCCTCTGCCTCCTGGGTTCAAGCAATTCTCAGTTCTCCTGCCTCAGCCTCCTGAGTAGCTGGGACTACAGGCATGTGCCACCACGCCCGGCTAATTTTTTGTATTTTTGTAGAGACAGGGTTTCTCCATGTTGGTCAGGCTGGTCTTGAACTCCCAACCTCAGGTGATCTGCCTGCCTTGGCCTCCCAAAGTGCTGGGATTGCAAGCATAAGCCACTGCGCCCGGCCGGAGCAGCGCTTCCTAGCCATCTTCTCTGAGCAGAGGTCTGTCCACCCGAGCCCAGCCTGCCTCCTACCTCATGACCCCTCCCCATGGAGAAAGCTAAGAGGTCCTACAGTCACCCCCTACTGGGAAAGCAAGAAGGGGTCCTTCAGTGAGGCTGTAGCTCCTGGAGGGGTGGTAAGGTCATGCATGATCTGGAAAAGGGTGCAGAGGGAGGGACACAGTGAGGCAGCCAGGGTCTGGGGCCTTCTCACTGGCAGCTGCTAGCTCTCATCCAGGAAGCTGCAGTTCTGGGGATACACACAGTGGGACGGAGGGTGGGCAGAAAGGGAGAGGTTCGTCTCAGACATCACTAGTACCAGGCACAAGAAGGCTCCAGGAAGGAGAGGGAGATGGGCTGCAGGCTTAGGGCAGGTGGCCTTTGCTGAGGGGTATGTGGGGGATTGTGCCTGTTCCCATGGAGGTGGAACCTGGGCTCCATTAAATCCCTACTGACGTGCCACCTCCTATGTTGGCCACACTTCCCCCCCATAAGCTTCTCTCTGCCTAGCACTGAGCCAGGGGGCCAAGCAGAAGGGTCAGGAGGGGCTTGGCTCCACAGCCCAGGCATTGCGGGCCACACAGGGCTCTCCCTCCCGAGCTCCATACCTGCAGCTAGTCTCAATTCACTTGCCCACTGCCAGCGGCCTGAGGCCTGGGCAGCTCCAGCGCCAGCCAGCAGCTTTCCAGCCAGTGTGAGGTGCAAGAGGAGACAGCCTTGGCGCTGAGCCATCAGCTGCATCTTCTAAGTCTGGACATGCTCCCTGGCCAGCAACAGGATGATTGTCAACCTAGAGGGCAGGAACTTCAGGGACAGAGTAGGGGCACCAAAGAAAGACAAGACCTGTGGCTGGATTCTCTGAGCAAGGGCATGTGAGGCCGGAGGGGAAGAAGCAGCTCCTGGCACTCCAAAAGCAGGGAATGAGCGTTGCCTGGCCCTGGAGTCATGCCTGGCACGTAACAGAAGTTCCAGGAGTAATTGCTGACCAAACCAAATGGCCCCAGCAGCTCCCAAGCACAGCTGACTGGATCTGCTCACAGCATGGGTGGCAAAGAGTCAGTCTGGTTCCCAAAAGTTTTGGTTCCTGGCCTGGCTTCCAAACTGGGAGTGTTTCATGTAGGAACTTGAGTCTGAGAGAACAGCTGCCCCTCCTGTCCCTCACCAAGAGGCGGAGCTTTTAGCTTTTGACACTTTCGTAAGCACAGGCCAGTAGAGCAGAGGCTGCAGCAGTCCAGGAGACAGAGTAATGGCTGAGAAAATGGGCTCAGGGGCCAGGTGCAGTGGCTCACTCCTGTAATCCCAGCACTGTGGGAGGCTGAGGTGAGTGGATCACCTGAGGTCAGGAGTTCGAGACCAGCCTGGCCAACATGGTGAATACGGAAAAAAAAAATTAGCCAGTGTGGTGGAAGATGCCTGTTATCCCAGCTATTCAGGAGACTGAGGAAGGAGAATCGCTTGAACCCCGGAGGAAGAGGTTGCAGTGAGCCGAGATCCTGCCATTGCACTCCAGCCTGGGCAACAAGAGGGAAACTCTGTTTCAGAAAAAAATGAAAATGGGCTCAGGGTCAGACAGACCCAGGTTCAAGACCCAGTTCTCACATCCAGATGAGCTCCTTATCTGTGCCTCTTTTCTTCATCCGAGAAATGGGAATAACACCAAGTATGCTAGTAAGGAGTTACTGAAACAATCTGTACAAAATTCTGAAACAGTAAGCTCTGAAGGTGACCTTAAAAAAACAGTATTTGGGCCAGGCGTAGTGGCTCACGCCTGTAATCCCAGCACTTTGGGAGGCTGAGGCAGGTGGATCACGAGGTCAGGAGTTCAAGACCAGCCTGGCCAAGATGGTGAAAATCCGTCTCTACTAAAAATAAAAAAATTAGCTGGGTGTGGTAGTGGGCACCTGTCATCCCAGCTGCTTGGGAGGCTGAGACAGGAGAATCACTTGAACCCAGGGGGCAGAGATTGCAGTGAGCCAAGATTGCACCACTGAAAGAAAAAAAAACAGTATTTGGGCACAGTGGCTCACACCTGTAATCCCAGCACTTTAGGAAGCCAAGGCAGGCAGATTGCCTGAGGTCAGGAGTTCAGTATCAGCCTGGCCAACATGGCGAAACCCTGCCTCTACAAAAAAAATACACAAATTAGCCAGGCACCATGTTGAACGCCTATAGTCCCAGCTACTCAGGAGACTGAGGTGGGAAAATCACTTGAGCCTGGTGACAGAGCTAAACTGTGTCTCAAAAAAAATAAAAAAATAAAAATTGACTTTTTCTTTTTTTTTTTTGAGACAGAGTTTCACTCTTGTTGTCCAGGCTGGAGTGCAGTGGTGCAATCTCAGCTCACTGCAACCTCCATCTCTCAGGTTTAAGCAATTCTCCTGCCTCAGCCTCCTGAGCAGCTGGGATTACAGGCATGCGCTACCATACCCGGCTAAGTTTTTGTATTTTTAGTAGATACAGGGTTTCACCATGTTGGCCAGGCTGGTCTTGAACTCCCGACCTCAGGTGATCTGCCCACCTTGGCCTCCAAAGTGCTTGGATTACAGGCGTAAGCCAGAGTTTCACTCTTGTTGCTCAGGCTGGAGTGCAATGGCACGATCTCAGCTCACCTCAACCTCTGCCTCCCAGGTTCAAGTGATTCTGCTGCCTTGGCCTCCCAAACAGCTGTGATTACAGGAGCCCACCACTGCACATGGCTAAGTTTTTGTATTTTTAGTAGAGATGGGGTTTCTCCATGTTAGTCAGGCTGGTCTGGAACTCCCAGCCTCAGGTGATCCACCTGCCTCAGCCTCCCAAAGTGCTGGGATTACAGGTGTGAGCCACCGCACCCAGTCT
>NW_016107408.1:5913867-5914948 GCF_001604975.1 Cebus imitator | reverse complement strand
GATGTAGTCTTACTCTGTCACCCAGGCTAAAGTGCAGTGGCACAATCTCAGCTCACCACAACCTCAGCCTCCCAGGTTCAAGTGATTCTCCTGTCTCAGCTTCCCTAGTAGCTGGGATTACAGGCACCCACCACTATGCCCGGCTAATTTTTGTATTTTTCAGTAGAGATGGGGTTTCACTATGTTGGCCAGGCTAATCTCAAACTCCTGACCTTAGGTGATCCACCCACCTCAGCCTCCCAAAGTGATGGGATTACAGGTGTGAGCCATGATGCTGGGCCTTTTTTTAATTGTTTAATTAAAATGTTTTTCAAAATACAGTGTTATGCAACAGAAGTCATGAGCACTAACCAATCAGAACAGATACTGGGGCTAGATGTGGTGACTCAGGTCTGTAAATCTAGCACTTTGGGAGGCCAAGGTGGGTGGATCATTTGAGGCCAGGAGTTTGAGACCAGCCTGGCCAGCATGACAAAACCCCATCTCTACTAAAAATACAAAAATTAGCCAGGTGTGGTGGTGAATGCCTGTAATCCCAGCTACTTGGGAGGCTGAAGGAGGAGAATTGCTTAAACCTGGAAGGTGGAGGTTGCGATGAGGCGAGATCGCACCACTGCACTCCAGGCTGAGAAACAGAGCGAGACTCTGTCTCAAAAAAAATAAAAATAAGAAAGAACAGACACTGATAGTAAACAACCAGTGCTGCCCACAGGTGCATCCTGGTGGGATATCAGCCCTGAGATCTGGGCTCACTCTGGGCTCAATATTATTATCAACATTCCAGACGATGTTATTGTGATTATAGAAGAGCAAAGGGCCCAAATCTGGAACTAGGTTAACCCTCTAGAGGAAATGACAAAGAGAATCTCCCAGAATGGGTGAGGTAGTGAGCCCATCTGCTGGGAGCAAGATGTCAGTCTCTGAAAACACTGGGAGATGTCGCCGGTCGCGGTGGCTCACGCCTTTAATCCCAGCACTTTGGGAGGCCGAGGCGGGTGGATCACGAGGTCAAGAGATCGAGACCATCCTGGTCAACATGGTGAAACCCCGTCTCTACTAAAAATACAAAAATTCAGCTGGG
>NW_016107408.1:5908088-5912317 GCF_001604975.1 Cebus imitator | reverse complement strand
AGAGTCTTGCTCTGTTGCCAGGCTAGAGTGTAATGGCGTGATCTCACCTTACTGCAACCTCCGCCTCCCAGGTTCAAGCGATTCTCCTGTCTCAGCCTCCTAAATAGCTGGGATTACAGGCACACCCCACCACAACTGGCTAATTTTTTGTTTGTAGTAGAGATGTGGTTTTACCCGGTTCCCGAGGCTGGTCTGGAACTCCTGAGCTCAGGCAGTCCACCCGCCTCAGCCTCTCAAAGTGCTAGGATTACAGGCGTGAGCCACCAGGCCTGGCCATAACCCAGAATTCTATCCAGACACCTCAGCCCTATGTGATAATGAGCAAGGTACAAGCAAATTGCTCAGCCAGCAGAGCAGAGGACAGACCTCGGGGTGAGCTGTTTCCATTACAGTGCCACCTCCCTGCTAGTCCTGAGACATTTGGCCAGGAAGTGGGGGGAGGGTAAAAGGTCAAAGTAGACTTCACTCTGAACAAATTTCAGTAACACACTAGACAGGATTCAAAGAAGAGTAAATAAATTTCCCAAATAAAATCAAGGTTTCAGAGTCCAACTTGAACAAACATTTCCCGCTTCCCCTTAGGCCCATTTTGTTCTTTTTTTTTTCTGAGATGGAGTTTCACTCTGTGGCCCAGGCTGGAGTGCAGTGGCACCATCCTGGCTCATGGCATCCTCTGCCTCCCGGGTTCAAGCGATTCTTCTGCCTCAGCCTCCCAAGTGGCTGAGATTACAGGCACCTGCCACCATACCCAGCTATTTTTTGCATTTTTAGTAAAGATGGGGTCTCACCATGTTGGTCAGGCTGGTCTCAAATTCCTGACCTCAGGTGATCCACCACCTTGGCCTCCCAAAGTGCTGGGATTACAAGTGTGAGCCACCGCACCCAGCCTAATTTTTGTATTTTTATTTTTAAAAATTTATTTATTTTGAGACAGAGTCTCGCTCTGTTGCCCAGGCTGGAGTGCAATGGTGCGATCTCTCTCTGCCTCCCAGGTTCAAACAATTCTCCTACCAGCCGGGGGTGGTGGCTCAGGCCTGTAATCCAAGCACTTTGGAGGCCAAGGTGGGCGGATCACCTGAGGTCAGGAGTTCAAGACCAGCCTGACCAACATGGTGAAACCCCATCTTTTTAAAAAAAATAAAAAAATAAAATAAATAAAGCCGGGCGCGGTGGCTCAAGCCTGTAATCCCAGCAGCACTTTGGGAGGCCGAGGCAGGTGGATCACGAGGTCAAGAGATCGAGACCATCCTGGTCAACATGGTGAAACCCCGTCTCTACTAAAAATACAAAAAATTAGCTGGGCATGGTGGCGCGTGCCTGTAATCCCAGCTACTCAGGAGGCTGAGGCAGGAGAATTGCCTGAACCCAGGAGGCGGAGGTTGCGGTGAGCCGAGATCGCGCCATTGCACTCCAGCCTGGGTAACAGGAGCGAAACTCCGTCTCAAAAAAAATAAATAAATAAAAATGGGCCGGGCGCGGTGGCTCAAGCCTGTAATCCCAGCACTTTGGGAGGCCGAGGCGGGTGGATCACGAGGTCAGGAGATCGAGACCATCCTGGTCAACATGGTGAAACCCCGTCTCTACTAAAAATACAAAAAACATTAGCTGGGCATGCTGGCGCGTGCCTGTAATCCCAGCTACTCAGGAGGCTGAGGCAGGAGAATTGCCTGAACCCAGGAGGCGGAGGTTGCGGTGAGCCGAGATCGCGCCATTGCACTCCAGCCTGGGTAACAGGAGCGAAACTCCGTCTCAAAAAATAAATAAATAAATAAATAAATAAAAATAAAATAAAATAAATAAAATTTAAAAAGCAATTCTCCTACCTCAGCCTCCCGAGTAGCTGGGATAGCTGGGATTAAAGGTGTGCACCACCACGCCCGGCTAATTTTGTACTTTTAGTAGAGGGGCAGTTTCGCCATGTTGACCAGGCTGATCTCAAACTCTTGACTTCAGGTGATCCGCCCATCTCTGCCTCCAAGAGTGCTGGGATTACAGGCATGAGCCACTGTGCCCAGCCTCAATTGAGGTTCTCTAAGAAAAACTAAAACAGGCTTGGCGAGGCGGCTCATGCCTGTAATCCCAACACTCTGGGAGGCTGAGGCAGGTGGATCACTTGATGTCAGGAGTTCAAGACCAGCTTCGCCAACATAGCAAAAACCTGTCTCTGCTAAAAGTACAAAAAAAAAAAAATTAGCCAGACATGGTGGCTCATACCTGTAGTTCCCAGCTACTTCGGAAGCTGAGGCAGGAGCTTGCTTAAGCCCAGGAGACTGAGGTTGCAGTAAGCCGAGATTACAACATTGTACTCCAGCCTGAGTGACAGAGAGAGACTTTGTTTCAAAAAAAACAAAGAAGAAAAACAACACAAAGGATGAAGATGGGTCAAATGGTCATGTTATTGGCCAGGCAAGGTGGCTCATGCCTATAATCCCAGCAATTTTGGAGGCCAAGGCAGACTGATCATCTGAGGTCAGGAGTTTGAGACCAGCCTGGCCAACATGGTGAAACTCTATCTCCACTAAAAATACAAACAATTAGCTGGGCATAGTGGCACGAGCCTATAGTCCCAGCTGTTCATGAGGCTGAGGCAGGAGAATCGCTTGAACCTGGGAGACAGAAGTTGCAGTGAGCCGAGATCATGCCACTGCATGACAGCAAGGATGAAAGAGCAAGACTGTCTCAAAAAAAAAAGAAAGTCACGTTGTCAATTAAAATGAATCAATGGAAATAAAGATAAGGGCGTGGACTTCTAACTGGTCAGAATTTCTGCTTTCTCTTTTCTTACTCAGAAAGCTCTACTCAGCATTTATCACAGACTCAGAGAGTCAGATTTGTGACTGTTGCCTCCCAACCAGACTGTGAGAGCCTGCGGCATTTTATCTTTCTGGCCAATTGCATACAGGAGAGTACAATGATGCCTGCTGAATTAATGGACAACTGATAAGAACAGCAAACATTTGGAAGTGCCAGCTGCTGGGCTGGGTACTTTATGAAAGATGATCTCATTCAGTTCCTATTATAACAGAGTACCTGGGAGGAATCTCTAGCCCCATTTTACACATAAGAAACTGAGACTCAGAAAGGTCACGTTATGGCCGGGTGCGGTGGCTCACCCCTGTAATCTCAGCACTTTGAGAGACTGAGGCAGGCAGATCACCTGAGGTTGGGAGTTCGAGATCAGCCTGACCAACATGGAGAAACCTTGTCTCTACTAAAATAGAAAATTAGCCTGGCATGGTGGTGCATGCCTGTAATCCCAGCTACTCAGAAGGCTGAGGCAGGAGAATTGCTTGAATCTGGGAGGTAGAGGTTGCAGTGAGCCAAGATATCACACCATTGCACTCCAGCCTGGGCAACAAGAGCAAAACTCTGTCTCAAAAAAAAAAAAAAAAGAAAAGAAAAGAAAGAAAGGTATTATTTACCTGAGATCATATAATAGTAAGAGTGGAGATTAAGGCTCAGCACTGATAGAGGTCAGAGGTGAGGCTAAGCAAAAAGTGTGCAGAGAAGGGGCTGCTTTGCTCACCTCTGCCCTGATTGAATGGGCCCTTGTAGGGAGGTATGGTTTCTAAGTTCCATTCCATTTCAACTAGCCCAAGGGCCACTCATGGTATGATCTACTTGATGTTGGCTGTGCCAAAATACTTTACTGAAGTGTGCTCACAAGGAGCAGGTCATCCAGTGAAATCTGGAATTGCTTAGGCTGGAGTGCAGTAGCATGATCTCAGCTCACTACACCTTCGACCTCTGGACTCAAGTGATCCTCCTGCCTCAGCCTCCCAAGTAGCTTAGACTACAGGCACACACCACCATCCTGACTAATTTTTGATTTTTTCTTTTTTTAAAGATGGGGTTTCACCATGATGGTCAGGCTGGTCTTGAACTCCTGACCTCAGGTGATCCACCCACCTCAGCCTCCCAAAGTGCTAGGATTACAGGCGTGAGCCACCGCGCCCAGCCTGATTTTTTTTTTTTTTTGAGAAAGAATCTCACTCTGTTGCCCAGGCTGGAGTGCAGTGGGTGATCTCCACTCACTGCAACCTCAACCCACCCCCGGGTTCAAGCGATTCTCCTGCCTCAGCCTCCTGAGTAGCTGGGATTACAGGTACGTGGCACCATGCTAGGCTAATTGTTCTATTTTTAGCAGAGATGGGGTTTCACCGTGTTGTCCAGGCTGGTCTTGAATTCCTGACCTCAACTGATCCACCTGCCTTGGCCTCCCAAAGTGC
>NW_016107408.1:5888771-5907858 GCF_001604975.1 Cebus imitator | reverse complement strand
GACCAGGATGGTCTCGATCTCTTGACCTCGTGATCCACCCACCTCGGCCTCCCAAAGTGCTGGGATTACAGGCTTGAGCCACTGCGCCTGGCCTATATATTATATTTTATAGAGACGGGGTTTCACTATGTTGGCCAGGCTGGTCTCGAACTTCTGACCTTAGGTGATCCGCCCACCTCAGCTTCCCAAAGTGCTGGGATAACAGGCGTGAGCCACCATGCCCAGCCTTCATTTCTTTTTATGGATTAATATTTCTATTGTATAACTACATCACTTTAAAATTTTTTTTAATTTATAAATTATTATTTTTTATAGAGACGGGGTTTCACCATGTTGGCCAGGCTGGTCTCGAACTCCTGACCTTAGGTGATCCACCCACCTCAGCCTCCCAAAGTGCTGGGTTTACAGACGTGAGCTATCACGCCTGGCTTTTTTTTTTTTTTTTTTTTTTGAGAGGGAGTCTTGCTCTGAAGCCCAGGCTGGAGTGCAGTGGTGTGATTTTGGCTCACTGCAACCTCCGCCTCCCCGGCCAGGTTTATAACCCAGGCTGGAGTGCAGCAGGGCGATCTGCGCTCACTGCAACCTCCGCCTCCCATGCCCGGTTCAAGCAAATCTCCTACGTCAGCCTCCCAAGTAGCTGGGATTACAGGTACGAGCCACCATGCCCGGCTAATTTTTGTATTTTTTAGTAGAGACGGAGTTTCACCATGTTGGCCAGTCTGGTCATGAATTCCTGACCTCATGATCCGCCCAGCTCAGATTCCCAAAGTGCTGGGATTATAGACGTGAGCCACCGTGCCCGGCCAGTAAACTTTTTTTTAATGGGCTAAATATGAAGTATTTTAGGCTTGTGGGCCATCTGGTCTCTGTTATAGCTACTAAATTCTATTTTTTTTCTGAGACATGGTCTAGCTCTGTCACCCTAACTGGAGTGCAGTGGTGCCATCAGAGCTTGCTGCAGCCTTGAACTCTTCCCTTCCTCAGCGTTTCAAGTAGCTAGGACTACAGACAGGCAGTCCCCACCATGCCCAGCTAGTTTCTGTATTTTTTTTTTTTTTTTGGACACAGGGTCTTACCTGCTAAGTAGTTGATACCACAGGCGTGTGCCACCCAACCTAGCTAATTTTTTTGTTTTTATTTTTTGTAGCAGTGAGGTCTTCCCACATTGCCCAAGTTGGTCTCAAAATCCAAGCCCCTTAGATATCTGATTTACGAGTATTTTCTCCCATTCTGTGAGCTGTCGTTTCACTCTCTTTATGTTGTTTGATGCAGAAAAGTATTTCACTTTGATGAAGTACAATTTATTTTCTGTGTCACTTGTGCTTTTGATGTCATATCTAAAAAAAACCATTGCTTGGTCCGCTTCGGTGGCTCACGCCTGTATCCCAGCACTTTGGGAGGCGGAGACAGGTGAATCACTTCAGGTCAGGAGATCGAGAGCAGCCTGGCCAACGTGGTGAAATCCTGCCTTTACAAAAATTAGCCAGGTATGGTGGATGCCTGTAATCCCAGCTACTGGGGAGGCTGAGGCAGGAGAATTGTTTGAACCTGGGAGGCGGATGTTGCAGTGAGCCGAGATTGCACTGCAGTCCAGCCTGGGTGACAGAGCAAGACTGTCTTAAATAAATAAGTAAATACATGGCCGGGCATGGCGGCTCATGCCTGTAATCCCAGCACTTCGGGAGGCTGAGGCAGGCAGATCACCTGAGGTCAGGAGTTCGAGACCAGCCTAACATGGTGAAACCCTGTTTTTATTAAAAATAGAAAAAACTGGCCGGGCGTAGTGGCTCACACCTGTAATCCAAGCACTTTGGAGGCCAAGGCAGGCAGATCACCTGAGGTCAGGAGTTCATGACCAGCCTGACCAACATGGTGAAACCCTATCTTTATTAAAAAAAAAAAAAAGAAAGAAAGAAAGAAAAAACTAGCCAGGTGTGGTGGCCTGTAATTGCCTGTAATCCCAGCTATTTGGGAAGTTAAGGCAGGAGAATTGTTTGAACCTGGGAGGCAGAGGTTGCAGTGAGCCGAGATTGAGCCATTACTCTACAGCTTGGACAACAAGAGCAAAACTCCATCTCAAAAATAAAATAAAATAATTGGCCGGGCGTGGTAGCTCACGCCTGTAATGCTAGCACTTTGGGAGGCCAAGGCGGGCAGATCACGAGGTCAAGAGATCGAGACCATCCTGGCCAACATGGTGAAACCCTGTCTCTATTAAAAAAAAAAAAAAAGTTAAAAAAAATTTTTTAAATTGCCTAACCAACCTCACAAAGATGTACCCATATGTTTTCTTCTAAGAGTTTGAGAATTGCCTTTGGAATGCAGTTCCCCACTCTGGGCACACCCCTGAGCAGGCCCCAGGCTATATCTATGGCCACAACCCTCCCCCCCCACAGCTCCCACCCTACTCCCAAGCAAGGTGCTTACATTTCAGTCTTTCAGTTTCAAGCTTCCATGTAGGGTGGGCAGCTGTGGACAGGCATCAAGGCAGCAGTTGGGGCCGGCCTGCAGGTTTAGGATGCAGGCTGGCAAGAGAGGAGTGCCTGACTCCGGGAGCGAACTGAGGCCACGCCTCTGAACTAGGGCTTCTGGACTGAAGAAGCGCCTTGCTGGGGCCAATAGCACAACCTACCTGGACAGCTGTGGCAGATTCTTAAGGGAGGAGCTGGGCCCACTGCTGGCCCTGCCACCGTAGTCCAGCTCTCCACTGCTAGGAGCTGTTGCTTGTTACCTAGAAAAAGAGCCTGTAAAATTGACTCCCTGGTCACCACCAAACTTGTCTGTCTTTATCTCTACTTACACTGAGTGCCAAACCACCCTCTTGGAGACTGGTGATCAGAGGCTGATGACCTCTCACAGCTGCTGGCCCTGAGGACCTAGGAGATGCCTTTGGGAAACCCAGGTCAGCAGGGTGCCAGCTCCATTGCTCTGGCTGTGTGGGTGGTGGTGGGTAGTGGGGCGCATAGAAAGTCACCAAGGCCAAGGAAGGGCAGCTCAGAAATCCCGGTCATGCCAAGTGCCTCTCAGGGCTATTCTCACTCTAGTGAGTACCCACTGGTTTTTCCCGAAGTCCAGAGAGAAGGACATCATAGGGGGCGCTGTATCCCACCCGGCGCCATCGGACCCTGCCACCCGCCACCCGGCAGCTGGATTCCTACGGGAGTTGCGGGCGGGGGCGGGGCCAGCTGAGGTCTGGGGGCGGAGCGTCCGGGCGGGGCGCGGCGCGGGGCGGGCGGGAATGTGCGCACCCCGGCTCCTGGCTCCAACCGAGCATCCCGCGCCGACGGGGCTTTGCCGGAGCAGCGGTTCCGAAGCGTATCATGGCTGCTTTGAGACAGCCCCAGGTCGCGGAGCTGCTGGCCGAGGCCCGGCGAGCCTTCCGGGAGGAGTTCGGGGCTGAGCCTGAGCTGGCCGTGTCGGCGCCGGGCCGCGTCAACCTCATCGGGGAGCACACGGACTACAACCAGGGCCTAGTGCTGCCTATGGTGAGGGGCTGCGCGGGGAGCCCCCAGCCCGCCGCCGCCTGTCCCGGCCTCCGAGGAAGGCGGATCTCGGGGGCGCGGGGGGTGCGTTCTTCCCTCGTGGGATGTGGGGCGGGCAGCCGCGCCCGGGGCACCAGTGCACGGAAGAGCTACCGGGACGGGCTGTTCCCCACGTTGGAAGGGAGGAAGCGAGGAAGTGGCTGGGAGAGGGTGCGCAGCCGCCTCTTCGCTCAAGCCTGCCCTCTGGGGGCTGCGGCTCCTCGCTTTCAACCTGGGAGCGTGTTCCTTTTAAACCGCGAGGCCCTGTGTGCCACGCAGAAGGGGACACTCCACGCCTCTGGCCACCGTAGGACCCCAACCGCAGACCTGGGTGAACGTAGCCTTCTGGCCCGGCCCATTCGATTTACAGAGGAGGAAACTGAGGCCCTTAGAGGCTCAGTGAACTGCTGGAGGTCACACAGCAGGTTCTTGGTGGGTCTGCGACTCGGGAGTGAGGACTCCCGGCTTTCAGCGTGGGGCGCTTTCCGCCCATCTGCAGCTTGGGGAATGCACAGGTACAGGGTGTCCGGGGCCACTCCAAAATGGAAAGGCTTTGGAGCTCCTGTGATCTGTTTTCCCTTTGGGCTGGCTCTTCCCCCTTGCCCCACAGTTCAGGGCAGAGTCCAGGTCTGTGCTCCATCTGCAGCCGCCCCGCCCCTCAAGACCCAGGCGGGAAGGGCCCAAGCCCCCAAGGCCGGCTGGCCCTCAGGCTCTTCCCTGCAAAGCTGAACCTACAGGTTCAGAGCCTGATGACTGGCTGGGCATGGAGGCTCACGCCTGTAATCCCAGTAGTTTGGGAGGCTGAGGCGGGCAGATCACCTGAGGTCAGGCGTTCAAGACCAGCCTGGTCAACATGGTGAAACCCTATCTCTACTAAAAATACAAAAAATCAGCACCTCTAATCCTAGCTACTCGGGAGTCTGAGGCAGGAGAATCACTTGAACCCGGGAGGTGGAGGTTGCATTGAGCCAAGACTGTGCCATTGCACTCAAGCCTGGGCGACAGAACGAAACTGTTTCAAAAAAAAAAAAAAAAGCCTGATGACTGTGGAGGCATCAGAACTTCAGCTGGAGGTGTTATCATTGGAGAGGCTTACTCCATCAGCCAGTGGAAGCCTCACCTACTCCTTGTCTCTCCTGTCAGGCCCTGGAGCTCGTGACCGTGCTGGTGGGCAGCCCCCGCGAGGATGGGCTGGTGTCTCTCCTCACCACTTCTGCAGATGCTGATGAGCCCCAGCGGCTGCAGTTTCCGCTGCCCACAGCCCAGCGCTCTCTGGAGCCTGGGACCCCTCAGTGGGCCAACTATGTCAAGGGAGTGATTCAGTACTACCCAGGTATGGGGCCCAGGACTGAGCCAGGTTCTCACTGATACTAGGAGTGCCACCTCACAGCCACAGCTTGTCCAGTACACTGTGGGGAAGGCTCGAAGAGTGGAGGATCCCATTGTATGGATGAGGAAACTGATGTCCCCAGAGGGTCTCGAACGCACCCTGGGTTTCCATGACCTGATTGGAGGAGGCAGGATTCAAACCCCAGCCTTTTTTCCCTCCAGAGCCCTCAACCAGGAAGACAATTAGAACTGTCCCAGCAACCTCAGAGGGTGGGAAAATGGAGGGCAGTGGGTCCCTTCGCCCAGCAGGTTGGTGCCCTCTTTGACAACTGAGACACACGCCCTAGAAACAGTTGCCAGACTGTTGCTGCCCTTTCCACCAGGGCACATGCCCTTGCCGTGCCCATCCTCACAGGCAGCCCCTTTTACCATTACCCATTCTTTCCCCTGCAGCTGCCCCCCTGCCTGGCTTCAGTGCAGTGCTGGTCAGCTCAGTGCCCCTGGGGGGTGGCCTCTCCAGCTCAGCATCCTTGGAAGTGGCCATGTACACCTTTCTCCAGCAGCTCTGTCCAGGTACCACCTAGGCCCCAGCCCTGACCCAGCCCTCCTTTCCTGAGGTCTCCAGATGGTCCAAGTTTCTACTATGGCTTACGGAGGGGGTGGTGGGGAATCTCTCTGGAGTGTCATCGGAGCCACTGCTGCTCCCACCAGCCCTAGCCTTCCCACCTCACTGTTCTGCAGACTCAGGCACCGTGGCTGCCCGTGCCCAGGTGTGTCAGCGGGCCGAGCACAGCTTCGCAGGGGTGCCCTGTGGCATCATGGACCAGCTCATCTCACTGATGGGGCAGAGAGGCCACGCGCTGCTCATTGACTGCAGGTGGGACTTGCTTTCCTCGCCCCCTCCCACCTGCACTCAGGAGCTCCTGGGTAGCGTGCCCACTGCCTGGTGCGGCAAGCACACACTTGGCCTCGTCATCTCCCCAACTGTAACTCCACCCCAGGTCCTTGGAGACAAGCCTGGTGCCACTCTCGGACCCCAAGCTGGCCGTGCTCATCACCAACTCCAACGTCCACCACTCCCTGAGCTCCAGCGAGTACCATGTGCGGCGGCGCCAGTGTGAGGAAGTGGCCCGGGCGCTGGGCAAGGAAAGCCTCCGGGAGGTGCAGATGGAAGAGCTGGAGGGTGAGAACTGGCTGGGGCGCTCTGTCCTGGAGGCGGCTGCACTCCCTGCTGGCGCCTCAGTGTGGCCTGGATCCTGCCCAGGACCCTGATCTCCAGGGCCTTCTGCCATGCTCTGTCCAGTCCCTCCAAACACTGCAAAGCAAACCCAGGGCTCCAGCCTCAGCAGGGCTGCTTGAAATCCTGCAATGGTCTTATCTAATCAGAGAATCATATTTCCATTGTGGAAAATGTGGAAAGTACAGAGTAGAAAATAAGCTATAAGGCCACTACCCAGAGATAGCCACTGTTAACGTTTTCACACTTCCTTTCAGTATTTTTCTGCATCTGTTTTCAAAGCTGAGTAGATGTAATATATCATCACTTGCTCCTCCTTTTTTAAGAAACAGGATCTCATTCTATTGCCCAAGCTGGAGTGTAGTGGTGTGATCATAGCTCACTGCAAACTTCAACTCTTGGGCTCAAGGGAGCCTCCAGCTCAGCCTCCCAAGTAGCTGAGATTACAGGTGTGCCACCATGCCCAGCTTTTTTATTTTTTTATTTTGGTAGAGATAGGGTCTTGCAATGTTGCCCAGGCTGTCTTGAACTCTGGTCTCAAATGATCCTCCTGTCTTAGCCTCCCAAAATGTTGAGATTACAGGCATGAGCCACTGTGACCAGCCCACTTGCCACGTTTTTTTTTTTTTTTTAAACTAAACATTATCTCAGAACCCCATCTTAGGCCATGAAAGGCCCAGCTCAGTGTGGCTCCACTTTTTTTTTTGTGACACAGTCTCTCTCTGTTGCCCAGGCTGGAGTGCAGTGGAGCAATCTCGGCTCACTGTAACCTCTACCTCCCGGGTTCAAGCGATTCTCCTGCCTCAGCCTCTCAAGTAGCTGGGACTACAGGCAGGCACCACCACACCCAGCTAATTTTTGCATTTCTAGTAGAGAAGGGGTTTCACCATGTTGGTCAGGCTGGTCTCAGACTCCTGACCTCGTGATCGGCTCGCATCAGCCTCTCAAAGTGCTGAGATTACAGGCATGAGCTACTGCACCCGGCCTTGTTTTTTTTTTAGTAGACGGGGTTTCACTATATTGGCCAGGCTGGTTTTGGACTTCTGACCTCAAGTGATCTGCCTGCGTCATCCTCCCAAAGTGCTAGGATTACAGGCACAGGTGTGAGCCACCACGCCCGGCCTATCTGCATTCTTTTAATATTTTCTTAGGAATGGATTCTTAGGAGTAGGATTACAGAGTCGAGACAAGTATTCTAGGCTGCATGCGGTGGCTCACACCTGTGTCTGTAATCCTGGCACTTTGGGAGGCCAAGGTGGGAAGAATCACTGAGCTTAGGAATTTGAGACCAGCCTGGGCAACATGGCAAAACACCATCTCTTAAAAAATACAAAAATTAGCCAGGCGTGGTGGTGTGTGCCTGTAGTCCCAGCTACTTAGAGGCTACTTTGAGCCCAGGAGGTTGAAGCTGCAATGAGCTGTGATTGTACCACTCCCCTCTAGCCTGGGCCACAGAGTGAGACCCTGTCAAAAGAAAGAAAGAAAGAAAAAGGAAGGAAGGAAGGAAGGAAGGAGAAAGAAGAAAGAAAGAAAGAAAAAGAAAGAAAGACAGAAAGAAAGGAAGAAAAAGAAAGAAAGAAAGAAAGAAGAAAGAAAGAAAGAAAGAGAAAGAAAGAGAAAGAGAAAGAAAAGAAAGAAAGAAAGAAAAAGAAAAAGATCCTTAAGGCTTCTGCCATTATTGGACCAGGAAGGTAGTCTGTCGGACAGTTTTAAGGTCATATCGATATTAACTCATTTAATTCCCCCAAAACTCTAAAGCACATTCTGTTACCATAATTCTTAATGTTTTTGATGGGGGAATCTACAGTGAGAGGCAGTGCTGGGATCTGAACCCTGTCTGGACAGATTAGTTCCAGGCCTCACACTCTTGACTGCCTGGCTGTGCTGCCCACCCTGAGTTGCCCCTTCCTGGCAGTGTAGGTGTGTCCATCTCCGGGACAGTAGACCGCTCCGAGGGACCACCCTGTCCTTTTCCTTTGTGAACTGTCATGTTCTCCAAAACAGCACTCAGACCTACCCTGCCTGCTCTGTGCAGATGACCTTGGCCAAGGTTTTCACACTGGAACAAGTCGGTCCCTCCTCCCCACCCCAGCCTGTCCTTGCTGCCCCTCCTCCAGGTCTCCTGCTTTGGAGCAACTCACCCTGCCTCCTCCAGAGTCCTGCCCTAGAAGCCCCAGTCCCTCTCCTTCCGTCCCCTGCTTGGCTCCTTCCCTCAGCCTCCAAGACACGCTCAATTTTCCTCCCTCCTAAAACACCGCCCACTATCTCATCTCCATTCATTTCATTTTTGTTTCCTATGAGAGGGAGTCTCTATTGCCCAGGCTGGAGTGCAGTGGCATGATCTCTGCTCCCTGCAACCTCTGCCTCCCAGGTTCAAGCGATTCTCCTGCCTCAGCCTCCCTCCTGAATAGCTGGGATTACAGGCGCCTGCCACTATGCCCGGCTAAGTTTTTTTTTTTTTTTTTTTTTGAGACGGAGTTTCACTCTTGTTACCCATGCTGGAGTGCAATGGTGCGATCTCGGCTCACCGCAACCTCTGCCTCCTGGGTTCAGGCAGTTCTCCTGCCTCAGCCTCCTGAGTAGCTGGGATTACAGGCACGCGCCACCATGCCCAGCTAATTTTTTGTACTTTTAGTAGAGACGGGGTTTCACCATGTTGACCATGATGGTCTCGATCTCTTGACCTCGTGATCCACCCGCCTTGGCCTCCCAAAGTACTGGGATTACAGGCTTGAGCCACCGCGCCTGGCCTGCCCGGCTAATTTTTGTATTTTCAGTAGAGACGGGGTTTCCCCATGTTGGCCAGGCTGGTGTCGAGCTCCTGACCTCAAGTGATCCGACTGCTCAGCCTCCCAAAGTGCTGGGATTACAGGCGTGAGCCACCGAACCCCTTTCTTAGTCCTTTGAATCTATTTGCCCCTCCATCCGGCCATGCCACCTGCCCTAACAACCTTCCCCCTTAAACCTGCGTGTTTGTCCAGGCACGGTACCGAGTCAGTACTTGTACTGACCCAGGTGCCCCTCCAGCCTCATCTCCAGCCAGACGGGACAGCCTGCTGGTCCCGGCTGCTCCTGCCCCCTCTTTGGAGCCCCAGCCCTTGAGGCTCCACGTGGCTCAGCAGAATTTCTCCCCCTGCTCTGTGGTAGCCTCTTGAAGGCAGCACTCACCTTGGAGAACAGAGAGTTTCCACTGTCACTGCGCCCTGAAGGACCAAGGTGTCCCAATTTATAGTCGGGGAGGAGGCGCTGTGATGAGGGGGCTCTTCAGACCCATGCCCAAGAGAGCCAGGCTGCCCCGACCCCCTCGGCCTCCCACCCTTCACTGTTGAGCGCCCTGGCAGGGCCACTGCCATTACTGCCTGCCAGCCCCCACAGGCGTCGGGGCCCCAGGCAGTGGGAGGGTGGCTGCTGACTCCTTTTTCCTCCCCAGCTGCCAGGGACCTGGTGAGCAAGGAGGGCTTCCGGCGGGCCCGGCACGTGGTGGGGGAGATTCGGCGCACAGCCCAGGCAGCAGCCGCCCTGAAGCGCGGGGACTACAGAGGCTTCGGCCGCCTCATGGTGGAGAGCCACCGCTCGCTCAGGTGAGGCCCTCTGGGCGCCCCACTCCTGCTGGGCCCAGGCTGGCCCAGGCCCACCCCTCGGACATCTTCTCTGCAGAGACGACTACCAGGTGAGCTGCCCGGAGCTGGACCAGCTGGTGGAGGCCGCGCTCGCTGTGCCTGGGGTTTATGGCAGCCGCATGACGGGTGGTGGCTTTGGTGGATGCACGGTGACACTGCTGGAGGCCTCATCTACTCCCCAGGCCATGCAGCACATCCAGGTGGGCAGGTACTGGGGCCTGGGTGGGCAGGAGCGGTGGCTTCCCAGGGCCCTGCCACTCACCCCTGGCCCGCCTCTCTCAGGAGCAGTACAGCGGGACCGCCACCTTCTACCTCTCTCAAGCGGCCGATGGAGCCAAGGTGCTGCCCTTGTGAGGTGCCCCCAGGACCGCACGCAGTGGGAATGCAGGGCCTGCAGGCCAGTCCCACAGCTCTGTGCCAGTGCCACCTTCCATATCTGGGTGCTCAATAAACTTGTGCCTCCAGCGTGGAACCTGCCTGCCTCTAGAGGTGGGTGTCTGCTTGGGCGTCAGAGAAGGAGGGTGTCAGGACAGCTCCCCTACCCTAGGGGAGCACCTCTCAGGCCGCAGAAGAAAGGGCAAGGCAGGGCCTCGCAGTAGCAAAACCTTTTATTAAGTGCAGAACAAAGGCTGGGTCTCTGTGCTGCTCCCAGCTCTTTGGTTACAAATAGGTTTGGGCCCAGAGAGGAGGGACCTTGCCCACCTCATGCCTCCCAGAGGACACCTGGCACCTGCTCTGTGCATGCAGGTGGGCTGGGCAGGCCCCCAGGGGTGCAAGGATGGAGTAGCTGAGGAGGCTCTGGGAGAGGAGCAGGGAGGAGGCCTGGATTCCAGGACATAGCAGGGGTGGGGTGGGGTGGGGTGAGGGGGGTCAGGTTTGGAAGAACTGTTGGTCCACCTGGCTGCTGAGGGTTCCACTGGTGGTCAGTGTCCGGCTCACAAACTCCTGGGTCACATGGCGGGTGAGGGAGCCACCTGCCTCCAGGTGCTGGGCCCCCAGGGTCAGTCCGTCTGTGGAGGAGGTGGCAGTGGCTGACCCGCCTGGGGTCTGCCCCTCTCCCTCTGCAAACTCCCTGTCCCGGCAGAGCCGGGACCCCCGGCCCTCAGCGCTCACCCATTAGGAAGGGCTCCATGGCGCTGGTGTGGGTGGTGGTGATGCTGCTGTACTCGCCTTGCAACGGGTGCTGGAAGAGCCCGACGTGGCTGCCTAGCTGTGGGAAGGGGCCTGGGGTGGGCAGATCGGCCGGTCAGAGGGTGGTGCCAGGAGAAGCCACGGCCTGAGGATGGATTGGGGGTGAAGGAAGGGACAGGTGCCCACCTCCGTCCTGGGACTCGATGGTGATGATGCCCTCACGCTCTGGCCCGAAGCCCTCGGTGGTCCTGGCCTGCACCTTGAACTTGTAGGGCACATTCTCACTGAGGCCCGGCACGGTCAGCCGGCTCTCGGGGCTGTCTCCATCCACCCGAAATGTAGTGGCTGTCCCTGAGCAGGGAAGATGCCTTCAGCCTCTGCAGGCCCCTCTCTACCCCTGCCCTGCCCACCCCTGTCCCCAGGGGCGGGCAGCACCTCCTCCTTGGGCCATCTCACAGGTCACCAGGTAGCCGACAATATCCCCATTGGGCCTCCGTGGCCGCTCCCAGCTCAGCTGCAGCGAGTCTGGGCTCAGGGCGGTGAACACCAGCGGGCCTGGGGCACTGGGGGTGCTCAAAGTGAAGGCAGAGCCTGGGGGCAGCAGAGGAAGAACATCAGCGTGTGGGTGGGTGGCGGGCATGATGGGGGCAGTGTGGGGCTGGGGGAGGCAACTCACCTGGCAGGGGACAGAGTGGGCTCTGCGGGTGCACCTGGGACTCAATGGTGATGACGCCCTCACGCTCTCGGCCCCAGCCCTCCTGGCTCTGGGCCCGCACGCGGAACACGTAGGAGTGGTTGGGCAGGAGGTCTTCTACCACCACCGATGTTTGGGCAGGGTTGGGGATGTTGAGCCGATGCACCTCACCTGGGGGGTCATGTGGGGACAGGCAGCAGTGCAGTGTTACTCCCACCCCTGGCCTGATCCCCCTCTTCCCTCAGCTGCCACGGAGACCTAGTTATCACCCACCCAGGACTGGCTGTGGTTTGGGTACAGGTTGGGTACAGTATGGTATGGCTGGTTGTTCAGGTTGTGTACTATATAAGAGTGGAGCCTGGAATCCCACTCATGTTTGGGCAAAATCCCGGTCATGCTGCTTTTAATGTGCCTGCCCAGGGAAGTGGCACTTCCTCATTCCCCCAAAGGCATCTCAGGCCAGCAGAGGCCCTAGGATCTTAGGCCAAAGTGGCCTTGTTATGCAAACATAGCAGAGAATGACCCGGAGAGAGGTTGGGGGGCGGGGCGGTGAGACCTAAGAGGGGTGGGGAATGAGTTGAGACCCTCTCAGGCTGGATGGGGCCTTTTAGAGCTCAAGGGACTTGGGTGGGTTCCTGACACAGCCAAGGTGCCCCGTGTGTCATGCTGGGGCCAGGGCTGTGCCTCACCGCCATTCAGCAGCTGGTACTCCACGCTGTAGCCCTGCAGTGCGTGCTCACACCGTGGCTCCTGCCAGCTCACTCTGAGAGATGTGGGCCCCAGGGCAGAGAACACCAGGCGGGTGGGTGTGTCGGGCACACCAGCAGTCGGGCGAGCGTCTGGGGACAGGAGGCCACAGTCAGCAAGAGATGCAGGGGCTGGGGTCTCAGTGGGAGTCACAGTGCTGCCCCCAGCCTCCCTCCCTCGGCTGGCATGTCTACACTGACCGCTGGCTGGACAACTCACTCACCCTGCAACACCCTGTCCAGGCTGCCCAGCACCTCCTGCACGTCCTCCAGGGGGGTATGGGACCTCGTCTGTGCTAAGAGAGCGTGAGCCCTGTGTGTCTGCCAACCACACCCCTCACCTCAGCTGGCCTGGCCCCTAGCCTGCCCCAGCCCCAGCCCCAGCCCCGCCCCCTGGAAGGGCAGAGGCAGTGTTAGGCGTCAGCACTGATGGTGGGGCAGGTGGTTAGCGCCTGTGGGCAGGCAGGGGTCCTGTGGATGAAATGGAGAGGAAGCGGTGGGCACAGCTGGCGGCTGCTATGGTGGCTGGATGGCAGATGGAGCAGGACAGCGGTGGAGACAGGATGGCCACCCCTGTACTACCTGGGCCCCAGGAGGGCGCTGCTGGCTTCCCAGCCAGGATTATAGAGTCTCGTGGGCCCCTGGAAGAGGGTAACCCTTTCATCTGAGCCCGACTCCGGGACCCCAGGGCCCAGGACAGCGGAAGCCTGCTCCTCCCGTATTCCCAGATGGGAGGGAGGCCTAGGGTGGGACAAAACAAGAGTGAGAGGAGCAGGGAGCGTGCATGCATGTGTGCCTGTGTGTGCGTGCCTGTGTGCATGCCTGTGTATGCATGTGTGTGTATGTCAGCATAGATGTGTGTGTGTGCGTGCACGCATGTGTGTGTGTGTGTGTGTGTGTGTGTGTGTGTGTGTGTGTGTTGTGTGTTGGAGGATGGGCCGTGGGGACAGCAGGCCAAAGCCCGATGCTCCAGGAGCTGGAAGAGAAGGATTAGTGGGAGAGGCAGGGTTGGCTGAGGTCACTCACCGTGGGAGGAGACAGAGGTGAGGGTGGAGTAGTCCCTGGGCAGTGTGGCCGAGTGTGAGTGCTCCGAGCGGGTCAGTGAGTGGTAGTCCCGTGTGAGGGTGGAGGACGTGCTTAGCACGCGGTGGGGCAGGTGTGGGCTCAGGTGGGTGCCATAGGCAGCACTGGACGTGGTCATCCTGTTCAGGGAGTTGGCGCTGCCCGGGAAGGCAAAGTCCATCCGGCCATTCATCAGGTGCTCTGCGGGCAGAGAGCAGGGTCACTTGCTCAGGCCTAGTGGACATGGGCCCTGCAGGGCAGGCTGGGCCTTGGGCATTCCTGGTCACCTACCCTCTGGGTGGCTTTTGCTTAAATACAACCAGTTTCCCTCAAACCACTAGGGACAGAGGCCCTATGTCCCTGGAGGAGCCCAAGGGCCACCCAGGCTTCCACAGCCTGTGTCCTCTGGCGGCCACTATATGGGTGAGAGCTAACCCTGGCGGTGGCCGGGGATTTGCTGCCCCCGCAGTCAGCCGTGCCCTGGGGAGTTCCTGAAGCCTTCCCTCCTGTCCTTTGAGGACCCTGAGGGGTCTACTTGGGTGCCAGGGTCGGCTCCCTGGACAGACTTCTGAATTTGCACCCCCTGGGCAGGCAGGCACCATAAGGGCCCAAGCGTCTGCCTCGGGCGTCCCCTGGCACTGGGCCCTGCCTCTGAGCTGCTGTGGCCCCAGTGGCCAAGGCCCCAGCCTGGCTGAAACACCCGGGGCAGCACAGACGCCCACCCCAGGCCCCCAGACCCTCTGGCGCTAGTGAGTCTGGGTGGGCGCGGACCAGGGTGTGGCGGGTGAACCCTGTCACCTCCGAGGGGCCCCGGTGTCGCAACGCGGGGCAGGCTGCCGCCCTTCCCGCCCGCGCCGCCGTCATCCGGGGGCCCGTAAGGCGCCTCGGCGTCGGAGGAGCGCCCGCTGCTGGCCGACAGGCGCGGGATGAGCTCCGGGGGCAGCCGCCACGTGATGCGACGCAGGTCCAGCTCCTCCCCCAGCAGAGGCTCGAACTTCCAGCCGCAGCCTTGGGAACAACGAAGGGCCGCGTTGGCACCGCCTGGGGGCGCTGGGCCGAGTAGGGCCAGGTGGGGGAAGGCCGGAGACGCTGCAAAGGGAGCCCGTCTCCGGCTCCCGGGATCCCTGGGTGAGTGATGGGGGCGGGGGTAGATGCGCACGGCCCGGCGGGCCGCGAAGCCCCGCGGCAGGTGAGACCCTTGCACGGCGGGAGCCTTTCCAGATGAGCGAGTGTAACCTTGGCACAGCTGGAGAGGAGAGACCCCTGGACCTGCCAGGAGACCTGGGGGAAGCCTAGGCTCTGTCACCAGTTGTGAGGTCTCCCTTGCCTTACTTAACCTCTCCGAGACTCAGTTTCCCGTCTGTACAATGGAGGGAGGAATCTCGCCCCTGCCTGCCTCCCAGGGACCGTTCTGCAAGCCACCCAGTGCTTCGAAGATAGTGTTAGAAGCAGCTGAGCTGGGGTTCCAGAGTCATACCAGCTGCGCTCCACCTGAGCCTCTCAAAACAGCTCCTTAAGCCCAAGCTCAGCTCCGTGGGGCCAGTATGTGTTCATGGGGTGGGGCAGGTGTGGAAGCATAGGCAGGGACGGGAGAAAATACAAATGACATACACGCTGAAGAGGCTTTTCCACTCATGGTACTGTGTGATTGGTATCCATTATACAGATCAGAAAACTGATGCCCCGAGAGGCTAAGTGATTCATCTGATGTTCCACAGTGGAGCCAGAGCTGAAACTGAGCACTCAGGAGCCCCAGCTAAGGGCTCTGCAGCAGGCTGCTGGGAATCAAGGAGGAAGGACAGAGCCAGTGGGGGGTGTTCTTGTCTCCTTGGCTTCCCCACCCCTGCCAGGCGGCTGTATTATTATACAGTAATAAAAATACTATATAAGTAATGAAATGTAAGTAAGGCAAGGGAGACCTCCCAGCTGGTGACTGTGAGGCTGCTTAGGGCTCCTGGGCCAGGCCTGCCCCTGGGGGGGTGACCTGAGTTCCTGCGTCCATGGCACAGCTGGTGAACCTTCAAGTTGTAGAGATGTGCACACCATCACATTCGTCCTAGGCTGTCTTAACCTCCATGACCCCTGGTTGCTGGCCCCTTTGCTCTCTCTGGACCCCGTGGATTCACTCCGTACCCCAGGCCCCCACTGTCTTCTTGTAGGTCCCAGGCCCACTCACCAGTGTCATCAGAGACGCTGGGCCTCTGGCTGCCAGACGGAGAGCGTAGAACGTCATCGCTGTACATGAGGAAGCTGTCATAGTCCTCCCCGCTCTGGGCGTCCACGATGGGAATGTCGGGAATGATGGGGACTGCAGGGCAGGGGAGTGAGCCAGGGCACTGGCTGCTGCCCTCTGTCCCCCTACCCCATCTGCCCCTCACCTCTCTGCCCACCACTCACTGGACATGGGCCGCTTGGGCTGGGTGGCCAGGTTGATGATGGCCTCCCGCTCGGGCCCCCAGCCCGCCCCATTGCGCGCCTTCACCGTGTAGCGGTAGGGCTGGGACTCCCGCAGGTTCTCGATGAGCAGCATCCGGTTCTTAGGATTGTCAACCAGCACCTTCTTCATGGGTCCAATGGGTCCTGGGGCAGGGAGAGTGCTTCAGAGGGTCACCCAGGTTGCAGCCTGGTCCCAGTACCACCCCAGACACAGCGGGACCGCCGTGCCTCCCCTGAATGGCACCCAGAGGCTGGGGAGCAGAGCAGAGTGAGCCACTGCTGAACTGCCACCTGCAGAGCCCTGAGAGTCAGCATGACTGGTGTAGACACCTGTCACCAGCCCTCCAAGGGACTCTGCTGAGTAAGTGGCAGAGCCAGGGCTGGACTCAAGTTGGCTCTGATGTCCACCTCTCCCGATATGTCTATGGTGCCTCCACACGAGGTGACGGCATGCAAAGGGGGTCGCCCACCCCTGCCTCCCTTCCAGGACTGGCGAAATAACCGTTCTGCCAGGCACTCTGATCTTGGGCTACCAGATAAAATACTGTATAAAATCATACTTTTTTTTTTTTTTTCTTTTTTTTTTTTGAGATGGAGTCTGGCTCTGTCACCCAGGCTGGAGTGTAGTGGCACGATCCTGGCTCACTGCAACCTCCACCTCTCAGGTTCAAGCAATTCTCCTGCCTCAGCCTCCTGAATAGCTAGAACCACAGGCATGAGCCACCATGCCTGGCTAATTTTTTTTTTTTTTGTATTTTTTAATAGAATCGGGGTTTCATCATGTTGGCCAGGCTGGTCTCGAACTCCTGACCTCAAGCAATCCACCCACCTTGGCCTCCCAATGTACAAAATAATTTTTTTTTTTTAGATGGAGTTTCGCTCTTGTTGCCCAGGCTGGAGTGTGATGGTGTGATCTCAGCTCACCACAGCCTCCGCCTCCCAGGTTCAAGCGATTCTCCTGCCTCAGCCTCCTGAGTAGCTGGGATTACAGGCATTTGCTACTATGCCTGGCTAATTTTTGTATTTTTAGTAGAGACGGGGTTTTGCCATGTTGGTCAGGCTGGTCTCAAACTCCCCACCTCAGGTGATCTGCCCGCCTTGGCCTCCCAAAGTGCTGGGATTACAGGCGTGAGCCACTATGCCCTGGCCAGAATTTTTTTTTTTTTTTGAGACGGAGTTTTGTTCTTGTTGCCCAGGCTGGAGTGCAATGGCATGACCTCGCTCACCGCGACCTCTGCCTTCCAGGTTCAGGTGATTCTCTTGCCTCAGCCTCCTGAGTAGCTGGGATTACAGGCATACGCCACCACGCCTGGCTGATTTTATATTTTTAGTAGAAATGGGATTTCCTCCATGTTGGTCAGGCTGGATCCCAAATCTTTTAAAGTGCTATCTGAAATTCACAGCCTCCTGTATTCCTGTTTGCTAAATCTTAACTTTCCTCTCGCCCCAGGAAAACCATGCAAGCATGAGCTCCCTGGTTACCTGCTTGGGCAGGGATGCCCCTGGGCCTGTGACCCCACTCCGCATAGGTAACCACCTGCCCTTCAGGCTTCTGGGTTTGGCCTTAGGACACAATCCAGCCCAAATCTGGCCAAAACGCTAAGGATGCCTCAGGCTTATCTGCTGACCAGGATGAAGGCCTTGAGTGCCCTGCACAGGAGGTCCAGGAAGTGACCTGGAGCTCCCTCCATCTTGGCCCCTCCCCTTCCACAGCTGTTGTCCCCGCAGGCAGGAAGGGAGGATCTGGTTCTTACGGTTGTCCTCGTTGACCAAGCCGTAGCAGACCTCGTAGGCTGTGATCTCACCGTTGGTCTCAGCCGGCTCAGCCCAGCTCAGCTGGGTCACCGTGGAGGAGACGACATTGAAGGCCAGACGCCCTGGCTCGCTGGGCACTGGGGAGCGGAGGATACAGAAAGAGTGCTGTCAGTGGCAGAGGGAGGGAGTGCAGGTTAGCCAGGGGACAAATGGACAGACATGGTGAGGCCTCACCTTCCTGGTGGGTTCGGCAGGACACCGGGGAGCTGTAGGGTCCCTCGCCTTGAGCCCCGTAGGCACACACCTTCATCTCATAGTCGCAATACGGGTACAGGTTGGTGAGCTCCACTGAGGGCACCTTGCTGTCGAGCAGGTGGGCTTCGGACTCGGGGTCACCCTGAATCCAGTACTTTACCTGCCCCCCCCCAGGGACAGGGTCCTGGTCAGGGGGAAGCAGCAAGGACCCACACTGCCTGTCACTCCGATGACCTCTGCCTTACTGTCCTCTTTGCACAGATGAGAGACACTGAGGCCTGAGGGAGGGTCTGAGAGACCTGTCATGTGCATGCATCAGGACTGAGGCAGAGTGGGGGGATCTCCCACTCTGGGGAGGGAGGGGGTCCCATTCAAGGAAGGAGGGCAAATGTCTGATAAACTCAGGAATGGGTCTTCCCTCTTCCCCAGCACAGACCAGGTTTCCCGTTGACCACTTGTGCTAGGGTCCACTGTCACCACTCTCTCAGGGGACCCTGGCCTCCGACGGCCCACCTCTCCAGGGAGTGCTGATGCCAGACCGCCCATCCACCTGTCATGGCCCTCAGCCCCCCACCTTACCCTGTACCCTGTTGGCTTGCCAGAAGGGGGCAACCAGTTGAAATGGATCTTCCTGGACCCAGCGGCCTTAGCATTGGGGTTCTGCGGGGCGCCCAGGTTGCCATGAGGGGGTGGCTGTGATGACACCATCTGATTCGTGAAGCTCCTGTCCACCTCATCTAATGGGTCAAGTTGGGGCAGGGCAGCTGGTTCAGACCCCACTTTGCCACCAGGAGGCGCCAGAGACCCACTTAAACACCCAGGGCTCCCTGCCCACCCGCCGTCTCCGGGGACATGGTACCCCATTGCTGCCACATAGGGCATCCTGTCAAGCTTGGCAGAGGGCCCAGGAGGGTCTCTGGAGAAACAGAAGGAGGAAGGAATTGGTTTGCCCCTTTCTCCCTTGACAGCTCAGGGAACATTCCACATGGGAACATTTGCTCCCCACCCCATCTCCACACAGTACCCTGAGTATTTCCCTCCTTTCCCATCTTCCCAGCAGGCCTTCTCCCAGCTGGGAGGCTGAAGGCTGAGAGGAACTAACTGGCCCACCCCTTTCAGGAGCCACCTGCATGTTAGAACGGAGGCTGGGGTCGGATGGGAGAATTCCTATTGTGTGGTGACAACATGATCTCAGCCTCTCTGGCTATAGGGTTGCCAGATAAAATTCAGGATGCCTGGTTACATTTGAATTTCAAATAAACAGCAAGATTTTTTTTTTTTTTTTTTTGAGACGGAGTTTC
>NW_016107408.1:5868257-5888550 GCF_001604975.1 Cebus imitator | reverse complement strand
TTGCTCTGTCGCCAGGATGGAGTGCAGTGGCGTGATCTCAGCTCACTGCAACCTCTACCTCCCGGGTTCAAGCAATTCTCCTGCCTCAGCCTCCCAAGTAGCTGGGACTACAGGTGCACATCACCATGCCCAGCTAATTTTTGTATTTTTAGTAGAGACGGGATTTCACCATGTTGGCCAGGATGGTCTCGATCTCTTGACCTCGTGATTTGCCCACCTCAGCCTCCCAAAGTGCTGGGATTACAGGCATGAGCCACTGTGCCCTGTGCCCAGCCAAGATAAACAGCAAACTTTTTTTGTGTGTGTGGAAGGGAGGACACAGTCTCATTTCATGGCCCAGGTACTGTGCAGTGGTGTGATCACAGCTCGATACAGCCCAGATCCCCTGAGATCAAGTGATCCTCCCACTTCAGCCTCCTGAGGACCTGGGACCCCAGGTGCAAACCATTATGCCAAGCTAATTTGTTTATTTTTTGTAGACATGAGGTCATACTGTGTTGCCCAGGCTGGTCTAGAACTCCTGGGCTCAAGTGATCCTCCCACTTTGGCCTCCCAAGGTGCTGGGATTATAGGTGTGAGCCAGTGCACCCAGCCCCTCTTGTAAAAAAAAAAAAAAAGACAAGTATGTTCCAAATATTGCATGGGACATACCTATCCTACCAATGTGTATGTTGATCTGAAATTCAGATTTACCTGGGTGTCCTGTGTTTGGATTTGCTGTCTGGCAGCCCTAGTTGAGAGACGCCCCTCCCCCCCACCCCACCTCTCCCCCTGCTTAAGCCAATCACAGGCTCTGCCCACCTGGGTCTCTGATGATGATGGTGGTAGAGTGGGGCTGGCCCAGGTGGGCCCCAAACTTAGGGTTGCTGAGCTGGACATGGAAACGGCGAGCCTGGCGGCCCCGCAGAAGAGAGTCAACCTCCTGCAGCTCCAGGAGCTTCACCTGCAGCTCTTTCCAGGCCTCCCCGGGCTGGAACAGCAGCTCGCCCTCCACGGGGATATAGTCCTGGGGGTGGAGGGGGTCAGGGTCAGGGTCATGGCTGGGGGATGAGACAAGAATCACGGCCACATGCTCCCTCCCAACCTCACGGACACTGCAGAGACCATCCCTGCTTACTGAGTGGAGTACTTACATCAGTTTCAGGTGTGTGTGTTTAAGGCCATCTCACTCTGTCACCTAGGCTGGAGTGCAGTGGTGTGATCTTGATTTACTACAACCTCCACCTCCTGGGTTCAAGTGATTCTCAAACCTCAGCCTCCTAAGTAGCTGGGATTACAGGTGCCTGCCACCTCTCCCAGCTAATTTTTGGGGTTTAGAGATGGGGTTTTACCATGTGGGCCAGGCTGGTCTCAAACTCCTGAGCTCAAGTGATCCACCTCAGCCTCCTTAAAGTGCTGAGATTACAGGCATGAGCCACCATGGCCAGTCATGTTTTTTGAGACAGAGTCTTACTCTGTCACCCAGGCTGGAGTGCAGGGGCATGATCACAGCTCACTGAAGGCTTCACCTCCTGGGCTTAGGCCATCCTCTCCCTCAGCCTCCTGAGTAGCTGGGACTACCGGTGTGCAGCACACCTGGCCAATTTTTTTTGGTGTGTAGAGACAGGGTTATCCTATGTTGCCTAGGCTGGTCTTGAACTACTGGCCTCAAGCGATCTTCCCATCTCAGCCTCCCAAAGTGCTGGGATTACAGGCATGAGCCACCCAGCTTCATTTCTTTATTTTATTTATTTACTTTTTAAGATGGGGGTTTCACCATGTTGATCAGGCTGGTCTTGAACTCCCGACCTCAGGTGATCCGCCCGCCTTGGCCTCCAAAGTGGTTGGATTACAGGCGTGAGCCACCACGCCCCGCCAGCCCAGCTTCATTTCAATGCCGTGGAGCTTGCCTGAGCAGGATGAAAACAGGGAGGAAAAAAAAAAAAAAAAATCCTTCCCATAGAAGACCACTAGGTGGTGCTTCGAGGCAAGATTTCAATTCCAGGCGCAGCAGCCAGGGCCGTGGCTGGGGAGGCAACCTCGTGCCACTCAACTCAGAAAGTGAGGCCCAAAGTTATCAAAAACAAAACAACAAAAAACCAGGGAGCTGCCTGCAAGCAACCTACATGGATACTTCAAAAATGTCAGTGTCGCTGGGCATGGTGGCTCACGCCTGTAATCCAAGCACTTTGGAGGCCAGAGCGGGCAGATCATCTGAGGTTGGGAGTTCAAGACCAGCCTGACCAACATGGTGAAACCCCGTCTTTAAAAAAAAAAAAAAAAAAAGTGTCATTAGCCAGGCATGGTGGCTGGTGCCTGTAATCCCAGTTACTCAAGAGGCTAAGGCAGGAGAATCGCTTGAACCTGGGAGGTGGAGGTTGCAGTGAGTTGAGATCACACCACTGCACTCCAGCCTGGGCGATAGAGCAAGACCCTGTCTTAAAAAAAGTCAGTGTCACAGAAGACAAAGCCAGGAAACTGTTCTAGATTAAAGGAGACAAGACACGTGACAAAATTCAATGCCACGTCCTTGATTGGTTCCTGGATTGGGGGGAAATACAGTAACGCTGTAAAGGACACTATTGGGATATCCGAACATGGGGACATTGGAGTATGTACTCATTTTATTTTATATATTTTTGAGATGGTGTTTCGCTCTTTCACCCAGACTGAAGTGGCTCACTGCAACCTCCACCCCCAGTTCAAATGATTCTCCTGCCTCAGCCTCCCTAGTAGCTGGGATTACAGGCACCCATCGCCATGCCTGGCTAATTTTTTTATCTTTAGTAGAGACAGGGTTTTGCCATTGGCCAGGCTGGTGTCAAACTCCTGACCTCAGGTGATTCACCTGTCTCGGCCTCCCAAAGTGCTGGGATTACAGGTGTGAACTACCAATCCCGGCCAGAATATGGACTAATTTTTGTACTAATGTAATCAATGTGAAGATATAGACATCCACATGTATATCTATATGTGTATGTCACTATCTATATAGAAAGAAAGAGCCCAGCTAGGCGCGGTGGCTCACGTCTGTAATCCCAGCACTTTGGGAGGCTGAGTCGGGCGGAATCACAAGGTCAGGAGATTGAGATCATCCTGGCTAACACAATGAAACCCCATCTCTACTAAAAATATAAAAAATTAGCTGGGTGTGGTGGCAAGTGCCTGTAGTCCCAGCTACTTGGGAGGCTGATGTTGAAGGATTGCTTGAGCTCAGGAGTTCGACTGCAGTGAGCCAGGACTGTGCCGCTGCACTCCACCTGGGGCTAGAGGGAGTCCTTGTCTCTTAAAAAATTATTCTTTGGAATTTTTTTTTTGTTTTTAAGAGAGTGGATATGTACTTCTTTGGAATTTTTATGGCGACACATTGGAAAAATAATGAGAACAGCTCCTATCAATAAAAAGAAGTAAATAAAAATAGGGTGTGGCCAGGCAGCCCAGGTCTGCTGACTCTACGCTCCCCTATGTTTGCTGAATGGGCCTGTGGGCTCGGGGAGGCAAGACTTTATTACTTTTGAGAGAATTTTGTTTTCTTTTTTTTTTTTGAGATAGAGTTTCGCTCTTGTTGTCCAGGGTGGAGTGCAGTGGTGTGATCTTGGCTCACTGCAACCTCTGCCTCCAGGGTTCAAGTGATTCTCCTGCCTCAGCCTCCCAAGTAGCTGAGATTACAGGCATGCACCACTACACCCAGCTAATTTTTTGTGTTTAGTAGAGATGAGGTTTCACCGTGTTGGTCAGACTAGTCTGGAACTCCTGACTTCCTGTCCCCTCCAACAACCCAGGATCCACAGGGCAGCCAAACCTCGGGAGAGAAACAAACTTCCCTGTATGCCCCAGTCCTGGAGGCTTTGGGCTTCTTCAGCTGGGATCAAAGACTCCATGTCCCCAGGTCACTCCCCAAGGGCTGTGTTTCCCTCTCCTGGCCAAGCAGCAGGAGCAGCTCTTCAAGGCAGGGATCTTTAAGGCAGGTGATCCACCCACCTCGGCCTCCCAAAGTGCTGGGATTATAGGCGTGTGCCACTGCCCCGGCCTCTTTTTCCTTTTTTTGAGATGGAGTTTCGCTCTGTCATCCAGATTGGAGTTTAATGGTGCGATCTCGGCTCACTGCAACCTCCACCTCCCAGGTTCAAGTGATTCTCCTGCCTCAGCCTCCCAAGTAAATGGGATTATGGGCACGTGCCACCACGTTTGGCTAATTTTTTTTTTTTTCCAGGTAGTGCTGAAGAAATGTATTTTTTTTTTAAAGTAGAGACAGAGTTTCACCATGTTGGCCAGGCTGTTCTCAAACTCCTGACCTTATTATCTACCTACCTTGGCCTCCCAAAGTGCTAGGATTACAGGCGTGAGCCACTGTGCCTGGCCATTTTTTCTTTTTTCTTTTTTGAGACAGAGTTTTGGTCTTGTTGCCCTTTGGTTTCGTTGCCCAGGCTGCAATGCAATGGTGAGATCTCAGCTCACCGTAACCTCCGCCTCTTAGGTTCAAGCAATTCTCCTGCCTCAGCCTCCTGAGTAGCTGGGATTATAGGTATGTGCCATGAGGTGTGGCTAATTTTGTAGTTTTAGTAGACATATGGTTTCTCCACGTTGGTCAGGCTGGTCTCGAACACCTGACCTCAGGTGATCCACCCGCCTCGGCCTCCCAAAGTGCTGGGATTACAGGCATGAGCTACCATGCCAGGCCTTTTTTCTTTCTTTCTTTATTCTTTTTTTAATTATTATTTTTTTATTTTTTTAAGATGGGGTTTCACCGTGTTGGTCAGGCTGGTCTTGAACTCCCAACCTCAGGTGATTAGCCCGCCTTGGCCTCCAAAGTGCTTGGATTACAGGCGTGAGCCACCATGCCCAGCCTTTTTTTTTTTTTTTTTTTTTTTTTAATAGAGACAGGGTCTCACTATGTTGCCTAAGCTGGACTCCAACTCCTGGGCTCAAGTGATCTTCCCACTGTGGCCTCCCATGGTTGGGATTACAGGCATGATCTAGTGCATTGAGCCAGGTTTTGTTTGTGCTTTTTTGTTTGATTTTTTTAAAAAAATATTTTATTTTTTTGAGACAGTTTCTCACTGCATTGCCCAGGCTGAAGTGCAGTGGCGTGAACATGGCTCACTGCAGCCTCAACCTCCTGGCCTCAGGTGATTCTCCTGCCTCAGCCTCCCAAGTAGCTGGGTCCACAAGCGCGCACTACAGTGCCTGGCTAATGCCTAAACCATTTGTATAGACAGGGTCTCATCACATTGCCAAGGTGGTCTCCAACCCCTGGGTTCAAGTGATTCTCCCACCTTGGCCTCCCAGTGTGCTGAGATGACAGGTGTGACCGCCATGCCCGGCCTTTTTTAATTGTGCACTTTTTGCTAACATTTAAAACCTAGAAAGATGGCCGGGCGCGGTGGCTCAAGCCTGTAATCCCAGCACTTTGGGAGGCCGAGGCGGGTGGATCACGAGGTCAAGAGATCGAGACCATCCTGGTCAACACAGTGAAACCCCGTCTCTACTAAAAATACAAAAAATTAGCTGGGCATGGTGGTGCGTGCCTGTAATCCCAGCTACTCAGGAGGCTGAGGCAGGAGAATTGCCTGAACCCAGGAGGCAGAGATTGCGGTGAGCCAAGATCGCGCCATTGCACTCCAGCCTGGGTAACATGAGTGAAACTCCGTCTCAAAAAAAACAAAACAAAACAAAACAAACCTAGAAAGGCCAGGTGAGGTGGCTCACATCTGTAATCCCAGCACTCTGAGAAGCTGACGTGGGTGGATCACTTGAGATCAGGAGTTTAAGGCCAACATGGCAAAACCCCGTCTCTACTAAAAATTCAAAAATTAGGCCTGGCACAGTGGCTCGCCCCTGTAATCCTAGCACTTTGGGAGGCCAAGGTGGACGGATCATTTCAGGTCAGGAGTTCAAGACCAGCCTGGGCAACATAGCCAGACCCTGTCTCCCTAAAAAAATGAAGAAGCAAAAAATCCCCACATGAAACAAAAGAAGCAAAATTATGAAGCCTGTAAACCCAATCCTGCCTGCCTGCCACCTGGATTTGGCTGCCCCCTGGCACTGGAGTTCAGTGATGAAGGTGACACTGGCCCAGCCACGGCACTCCCTGCCTTGAAGAGCTGCTCCTGTTGCTTGGCCAGGAGAGGGAAACAAGGACAGCCCTCGGGAGTCTGACCTGGGGACATGGGGTCTTCAATCCCAGCTGAAGAAGCCCAAAGCCTCCAGGACTGGGGCATACAGGGGAGTTTGTTTCTCTCCCGAGGTTTGGCTGCCCTGTGGATCCTGGGTTGTTGGAGGGGACAGGAATGGTCTCGGCAGGTCCCTGGCCCATGAAGTAGGAAAGAGCCCGCTTGGCCTGAGTCCCTGGCAGCAAGGGAGCCTCACCCAGGGTGTCACCAGCACTTTGGGTGGGTGAGACTCCCCTGCTACAGGGTGGCAGGAGCAGGTGGACGTGTCCTTGGGAGGCCAGCCGGGGCATCACCAGCATCCAGGGACTCAAGTAGCTGCCATGTGCTGCTTTGTCTCGGGAACCCAATCCAGTACCCATGCAGCCCCCCCAGGCCGTACCCTCAACCCCGTGGCAGAGCCTCACCCGGTTGCTCTGCGCAGTGCCATCCTGTGTGCGGTAGGAGACCTGGGATTTGCCACTATCCAGGACACGCCGGATGACAGGAATGCGGGCCACCTGCTCCCCACGGCTGACTGAGTACTCCGGCTGCTCAAAGGACACCACCCCACTGGCTGCAAGGACCAAGGACTGGTCAGAGCGTGCTAGACCCAGTCCTTTCCCACCTCCTGCTCTCCCGTGGCCCAGCCCAGCCCAGAATCCAGGAGTCCACTTGGTTCCCTCTAGGCAGTGCCCTCTGGGAAGGGTGCAGGAGTAGGACAGAAAATCCTTCCAGAAAAGGGTGAGGGGCTGGGCGTGGTGGCTCATGCCTGTAATCCCAGCACTTTGGGAGGCCGAGGCAGGCGGATCACCTGAGGTCAGGAGTTTGAGACCAATCCGGCCAACATGGTGAAACCCGTCTGTACTAAAGCTACAAAAATTAGCCGGGCATGGTGGCGCACGCCTGTAATCCCAGCTACTCAGGAGGCTGAGGCAGGAGAGTCGCTTCAGTCTGGGAGGCAGCAGCTGCAGTGAGCCAAGATCACGCCATTGCACTCCAGCCTGGATGACAGCGAGATTCCATCTCAAGAAAAAAAAAAAAGTAAAGCTGGAACAAAGTGTCCTGCAGACATCCTGGAAGGGCCAGGGCAGAGGAAGGTCAGGCAGGGGCAGGACCAGAGACGGAGCTCTCAGCCCCGGTCCTGGAGCAGAGCAGGAAGAGGCCTGAGGCCTGTGGCTTTGGGCGCAGGTGGGGAGGAGGGGTCAGATGTCCATGTCAAGATGCCTTGGCCGACCCCTCCTCTAGAGTGAGAGGAACAAGGGGCTGGCCCCTTATGATGAAGTTAACAGAAGCTTCCATTTACTGAGCGTTCACCATCAGGCACTGTGCTGAGGTGAACAGCCACGGGTTCTGTAAAAGAGCCCTTACCCATTTTACAGATGGAGAAACCAAGGCTTGCAGAGGTTAAGCGACTGGCCCAGGCCATGTGGCCAGGCCGCACTTCCACTTGAGCAGGAGGAACCCGTGCCCCCGAGCCCCCGTCTGCCTCCCCCGCTCTCCCTATCCTGACTCACCTTGCTCCTTGATGATGGTGATGTTTACCAGGCGGCGGCCAAGGGTGGCAGTGCCCGCAGGGACGTCGATGGCCTCCACCAGCAGCTGCTTCTCGTCATCGTCCTCAGGCCGGATGAAGAGGGGAACCCGCACATCCACCAGCTCCACGCCCTCCTGGAACTCCACCATGCCCCGGGCATCTGGGTGGGGGTTGGGAGGTGGTCAGAGGTGGGTCACGGGGCCACATGAGTGGGAGGTACAAGGGGGTGGCACAAGGGATCCGTCCTCCTACCCTGGTCTGCAGTGAGGGTGTAGTAGCCAGGGGCCACCTTGAGCTCGTGGAAGGCCCTCTGCTCCACCTGTTTCTCCGTAAGCTTCAGAAGCGCCGGCTTGGCCGAGCGGGGTGCCATCAGCACTGTGTCCACAATGGTGTGGTCTTGCCTGGGCCGAGGGTGGAGGGTTCAGGCAGGGGAGGGGTCAGGCTGGCACCTGTTGTCCCTGTCCCCCCAGCCTGTCCTCTCCCCTTCGGGGGCCAGGATGTAAGTCAACAAGAAATGCAGGGTCTTCAGAGGCAGGCAGTGCTCCAGGCCCATGGAAGGCCCAAACCCCTTACCCTGCAGTCTCAGCCTAGCCACGGCGCCTCCCTGAGCCTCAGCGTCCTCCTCTGTCAAGTGGGCTTCCCTGCCCACCTCATCAAGGGCTGGACAGCAAAGATGCTAAGGGTGTGAGTGCTCAAGCCAGGCTGCTGCGGCCCCAGCCCTGGCTCTAATTCTCAACAGCTGAGTAACCTTGGGCAAGTCACTTAACCCTTTTGAGCCTCAGCTTCCTAATCTGTAAAATGGGAACAGCAGTGATGTCTACCTCCCAGGCTTGATGAGAGGGCTGAATAAGATAACCACACCAAAAGCCCTCAGGATGATGCCTGGCCTGTAGCAGGCCCGCAGAAATGCTGGTCAGCCATTCTTTTTATTTATTTATTTTTTGAGATAGAGTCTCCCTCTGTCACTCAGGCTGGAGTGCAGTGATGCAATCTCAGCTCACTACAACCTCTGCCTCCTGGATTCAAACAATTCTCCTGCCTTAGCCTCCCACGTTCCTGGGATTACAGGTGCTTGCCACCACGTCCAGCTAATTTTTGTATTTTTAGTAGAGATGGGGTTTCACCATGTTGTCCTGGCTGGTCTTGAACTCCTGACCTCAGGTGATCCTCCTGCCTCGGCCTCCCAAAATGCTGGGATTACAGGTGAGAGCCACCATGCCCGGCTGACTGTTCTTACTGATGGCCATGTGCTGTTATTCTACCTCTGCTGTTTCTGCACTGAGACTCCCTCCTCACTCCCTTGCTCTCCCCTGAACGGCCAGGACTCAGAGTAGGACCTGAGGAAATAGGTGTGTGACCTGCCTGGCCCCCAGAGGTGCACCCAGGATCAGGGTCTTGCACCCTGGAGCGGATGGAGCTGGGCACCTGCTATATCGCTGGTACTGGGTGGGGGGCTGGGCTGTCACCCATATGAGAGTGGGGACTGGGCTGATTCGCTTTTGCCCAGGGCTTTTGCTACTGCATAGCAAGCCCTTTACATTAGCATTTGTTGAAGAAATGATCCAAGGAACAAATGAAGGTCTGAACCCATAGGTCTGAACCCATGACGGACACATCTGCCCCTCCCTTCCTACGAAACGGAGCTGGAGCAGGGACGGAGGAGGCAGGTGGCTGGGCTGGGGACAGGCAGGCAGGACATGGGGGCTGTCTTACCGCGTCTTCTACTCACTTTTTCCCGGCATTGGGCTGCTGTCTGTGGGGACAAAGAGAACACTGTGAGCCAGACAGCCCTGAAGTGGAGGCTGGATCTGCCTGGGGGCTTCAGCTCCTGGAGTCAGTGGTTGGAGTGGCTCCCCCACCCCACCCAGGCACCCCAGGACTCACCGGAACTTGGTCTGCTGGAGCTTGTGAACACCAGAGATCTGTCTGTACACCTCATTCAGCTGCCAGGCAAGGGAGGGGTGTGAGGCTGGGCCTAGGTGACCCCATGGCAAGCCCTCAGGCTGGGGACCCTGGGAGCCTGGCAGGCTCTCTACCCAGAGGCCCTCAAGGTTAGCTGGGGCATGCCCCAAGGGGCCTCCTGCCCTCTGGAAACAGATCCCAGGATGCCCCCGCCAGGCACAGGTCCAGAGAAGCCCCTCTCTAGTGAACGAATCTCGGTGCCACAGCCGCATTTGCTCTGCCCTGCCCACTCCACCCGCCCTCGAGCCCACACTGCCAGCCAGGCTTAGCTCCTGGGGCCTTACATTCTCCTCCACCTCCTGGCGCAGCTGGGTGCACTCTCGAGTGTCAGGCTTCAGCAGGTTCTCGGTGCAGAGGCGAGCCAGGCGCAAGGACAGCCCATAGGGCACTAGGGGCAGGCAGTGGGAGGCGGTGAGACGGATGTGGTCAGCCCCCCACATGACGGGCACCACAGAGTGTCCCTCCAACAACCATGCTAGGATCAGGGCACGCCTGGTCAGCAGGCCGTGCATGCTGAGGCATGGGGTTCATAGCGCCATCAGGATGGGGCAAAAGGTGGCTGAGCCCTGTGCCTGCACCCCACACCCAGGGAAGAGGTGGATCCCGGATCTGGAACAGAGGGCCCCAGGGGCACTGCCCAGAGCTGCGGCCTCCAGCCCTGCCCTCACCCAGCTCTGTGGGGTTGATGCTGGCGGCATGAGTGGCAAAGCCAGGACGCTGCACGTTGTTGGTGACCTTCCAGCGGACCACGTCACGGCCCTTGAGGTTCCCACTGCGTAGCATGGGCGTGTCCAGGTGGTCCGAGGCCATCAGGTTCTGCCGCAGCATGTAGTGGTCTTCCTTGAAGCCCACCATGTGACCTGCAGGATGGGGTCCTCAGCACGGCACCCCTCCCTAGACCCACATAGCCCAACCTCATCAGTGGGACCCCAGAGCCTCCAGCCTCTGCCGTTCCAGGCTCCGTCCCCACTTCCCTCCACCCCAGCTCAGAGAAAGGGCAGTCAGAGCCCCCGCTGCCCGTGTGATGCCAGGCCCATACCTCGGTTGCAGCAAGGGAGAAGTGCCAGGCAGGCCTAGGAGACAAGGTGGGTGAGGGTGAGGCCAAAGACAGCTGCCCTGGCCCAGGTAAGCCCTTCCAGCCACCCCACCCCATGCCAATAGTCCAGAGGGATGACACTGCCTCCCCAGACACCAGAATATCCAGGTGGCAGCAGGGGTAAGCATGGCACACACGGGCATAGACGGTGATGGAGGCAGAGGGCTCCCAAAGTTTGTGCCATGGAACCCTCATCCTGCCAGGTGCTCGGGAAGGGTTCTGTGGTCAGATTCACTTGGGAAGCACTGAATTCATTCCCCCTGCCCCTCTTGCAGGTTCATTAGCCACAGGACTATATCAAAGGCTCTGAAAAGTCCTGCAGAAAAGAATTTATTTTTGTTTTTGAGACGGAGTCTCACTCTCTTGCCCAGACTGGAGGAGTGCAGTGGCACGATTTCGGCTCACTGCAACCTCTGCCTCCCAGGTTCAAGTGATTCTCCTGCCTCAGCCCCCTGAGTAACTGGGAATGCAGGCACCTGCCTCTATGCCCAGCTAATGTTGTATTTCTAGTAGAGACGGGGCTTCACCATATTAGCCAGGCCAGTCTGGTCTGGAACTCCTGATCTCAAGTGATTCACCGGCCTTGGGCTCCCACAGTGCTGGGATTACAGGCGTGAGCTACCGTGCCTGGCCAGAAACTTGTTTCTTAAACCTTTTTTTTTTTTTTTTTCTTTTTGAGACCGAGTCTCACTCAGTCATTGAGGCTGGAGTGCAGTGTGTAATAATAGTTCACTGTAGCCTCAAACTCCCAGGCTCAAGCGATCCTCCTGCCTCAGCTTTCCAAGTAGTTGGGACGACAGGCACACGTGCCTGTGCCTGGCTCAGACCTATTTGATCACGTAACTCCTTTTCTATGTAATGCACATTAATATCCCACAACATTGGGGGTTACTACGGAGTGTGGTCTCCGCTGCCTACAGCCCCCACTCTGAGCCATGCCAGCCTCCACACTTTCCTCTCTCTTGTCTGTTCTCTCCAACGACCGCCAGCTTCTGGCAAGCAGGGGCCCTTCCTTCCGTGTTGTGGCTCCCAGGCCCTTTGCACGTGGCTGACCCCAGAGCAGGTGCTCTCAGGGATCTGGCCACCGATGGCTGATGGAGCAGGTGTCCTGGGCGAGAGCTAGAGCTGGGGCAGATGTAGCAGCTTGACTCGGCTCCTTCCGAGGACCATGCATTTATCACCTGCCTCTAGCCCCAATTTCTCCATCTGCCATAGGGCATAGTGACCTTGCCCCAGTGACCTCATGGGGTGGTGGGAGGCGGGGAAATGGAGTCATTGGACATGTTGTCATGACAGCACAATGAGAAACACTGATGAGCCAGGGGACGCTGGCAAGGGCTGCGCTGGGGGCTGGGGCTCCAGGATGACTCAGGCTGGGAGCTTATGGGCTTTATTGTCATCACTGTCACTTGGGAAGCTGGATGGGGTTGCTGGGGTTCTAGCCAAGGCAGGACGGGCGATGGTGCGTGCCATGGGTCAGTCCCTTCTGAGAACTTTACTTCACTAATGTAAGCTTCAGCTCTACTTTCTGAGGTCAATTCTATGATCTTCATTTTATAGATGAGGGAACTGAGGCATGGAGAGACTAAGTAACTTGCCCAGCTGGGACCAGAATCCAGACAGCTGGGCTCCATGGGCCGAAGCCTCTGAGTACAAAGCTGCGGGAGTGGGGATGGTGGGTGGGCTGTTCAGGGAGCCATGGGGAGGTGGGGACCCTGGTGGGAGTTGGGGACCCTGAGGAAGGCCCTGATGGAAGGTAGGAACCCTGTCAGGGAAGGGACCCTGGGTAGGTGGGGACCTAGGAGTGGGTTGGGGACCCTGGGGAGGTGGAGACCCTGGTGGAGGGTGGAGACCCTGGTGGAGGGTGGGGACCCTGCGGAGGTGGGGACCCTGGTGGAGGGTGGGGGTTCTGTTGGGGTGGGGACCCTGCGGAGGTGGGGACCCTGGTGGAGGGTGGGGGTCCTGTTGGGGTGGGGACCCTGCGGAGGTGGGGACCCTGGTGGAGGGTGGGGGTCCTGTTGGGGTGAGGACCCTGTGGAGGTGGGGACCCTGGTGGAGGGTGGGGCCCTGTTGGGGTGGGGCTGGAGGCGGGGGTGGGCTCTCACCTTACAGCAGGCGCAGTACTTCCAGCAGAGCAGCAGCAGCAGGGCCAGCAGTGGCAGGAGGAGGAGGAGCAGGGGGATGAGCCACCAGAAGGACCCGGGAGGGCAGTCTGTGGAGGAGAGGAGGCAGGGGAGGTGGTGCCTGTCCGCCCCACTGAGCTCTGGCAACAAGCCCCTCCCTGCGCCTGGCCCGCCAGCTCACCCTTCTTCCGGTGCACCAGGACAGTGCTGTTGGGCCCGGGGGCACCGTCACCTTCCATGGTGTAGCTGTAGGTGCAGTCGTCATCCTCGTCCCGGAAGGAGCAGCGCACCACCACCTCCTCTGCTGTACCCACAGACGGTCAGCAGGGCACCCCAACCACACCCCTCCGCCCCAGAGGTCCCCAGGGTCTGATGAGGGGGCCCTACTCTGGGATCTGCCTCACCCACTGCAGGGCCTCCTGGGGAAGAGTGGAAGTCCTGGCAAAGCTGTGCTCTCACCTGGCACAGGGACGGGTGAGGCGGGGCCTCCTGTGCTCAGGAGCGTCAGAGCCTAGAAACCTACCTCCCCCACCTCCCTGGCCTGGACATCGCCCAGGAACTCAGTGTCCAGAAAACGTATCTGACCTCGAGGAGGGGAGGCTGCGTGTCCCCATAGCCCGACCATGTACCCCTGCTGCATTCATGCCCCTGCCCAATAAAGTGCCTCCCACAAGACTCTTGGTCCCTCCCTGGGCCACACTGTGTCCCACCACCTGGGTTCCATGCTTCCTGCCCAGGTTTTTACCCTCTTCTGGGACTCAGTGTCCTCTATCTGGGTTCTGTGGTCCCTCCCAGCTCTGGAGGGCCTGTCCGGATTGTGTGGCCATAGCCCAGACTGCAAGCCCCTGCCCAGGTGAGGACACCCCTGCCCTGTTGGATGAGCCCTGCCAAGACTCCCAGCACCCCCAGTCCTCAGCCCCTGCCTCTACCTCTCTTAAGCTCATCCACCATCTTGACCTTGAAGCTGCATTCCTCACACGTGCGCCCCTTCTTCTCCCCGGTGCCCCAGGCCTGACACTGCACGCAGGAGCGTAGGTCCTCGCAGAGACCCGGGTGGATCTTGGTGGAGAAAGGTGGGGCAGACAGACACTGTGTTGGGTGAACTCTGCCAGATCTCGGCTTCCCAAACCTCTTGCCCTTGGCCAGATTCTGTGGCATCAGGCTCAGCCCCTCCTGCCCACCCTGCCCTGTGCCCAGGGTTCTCATGCCCACACCCCATAGGTCCCAGCCTCACCGCCGAGTAGTTGATCTCACAGATGGTGTCCGTGTAGAGTGACTGCTGGTTGCAGTGGCAGCGGCCACACTCACAGTGGCCACGTCCATTACAGATGCCCTGGGGTAGAAGGGGGCACCAGTGAGCCAGTCGTGTCCCATCCCTGCCTGCTCCTCTCTGCTCTCTCCACAGGGCTCTCTCTGGAGAACATGGGTGGTCCTGACAGACATAGTCTGTCTTATGCCCAGGCTTACCCCATTGCTGTCGATGCAGGTGGCATTGCTGAGGGGACAGTCACAGCTTGGGCCTGTCCAATCAGGCTCACACACACACTGGCCCATGGAGCAGCGTCCTCGGTCTGCAGAGAGGGACAGGGAAGGGAGATGAGAGCCATATCTGCACCTGTAGTGCAGGCTGCCCACCTGGCAGGGAGGACCTGTGGGAGCAGAGCTGTGGGAGCCAGGATGCCTCTAGCCTGGGGCAGAAGTCATCTCTTCCTCACTTTCCTAGAATCTCCTTCCCTCCATCTCTGCCTTCATCCTGTCTTCTACCTTCCACTCTGCAGCCAGAGTAATCATCTCAAAACAAATCCAATCATGTGTCTCCTGTTCCCCTGGCTAAGAACCTCTAATGGGTCCTGGCCAATGCAATAAGGTCAGAAAAATAAATAAGATATGTAAGCATTAGAAGGTAAGAAAACTGGCCGGGCGCGGTGGCTCAAGCCTGTAATCCCAGCACTTTGGGAGGCCGAGGCGGGTGGATCATGAGGTCAAGAGATCAAGACCATCCTGGTCAACACGGTGAAACTCCGTCTCTACTAAAACTACAAAAAATTAGCTGGGCATGGTGGCACGTGCCTGTAATCCCAGCTACTCAGGAGGCTGAGGCAGGAGAATTGCCTGAACCCAGGAGGCGGAGGTTGTGGTGAGCCGAGATCGCGCCATTGCACTCCAGCCTGGGTAACAAGAGCGAAACTCCGTCTCAAAAAAAAAAAAAAAAAAAAAAAGAAGGTAAGAAAACTGTTGGCCAGGCGTGGTGGCTCACACCTGTAATCCCAGCACTTTGGGAGGCCAAGGCAGGCAGATCACTTGAGCTCAGGAGTTCAAGACCAGCCTGGCCAACATGGTGAAACCCTGTCTCCCCTAAAAATATAAATATTAGCTGGGCATGTTGGTGGATGCCTGTAATCCCAGCTACTCGGGAGGCTGAAGCAGGAGAATCACTTGAACCAAGGAGGCAGAGGCTGCAGTGAGCCAAGATCACACTACTGCACTCCAGCCTGGGTGACAAAGGGAGACTCCATCTCAAAAATAAATAAAATAAATACATTTTAAAAATTGTTCTTATTTGCAAGTATCAGGAGCATGTTACAAAGTATCTAGAAGAATCTACAGATAAATTAGTAGATTTCATAGGTATATTTAGCAAGGTGGCTGGATAGAGGATTAATATACAAATAGAAAATGAAATTAAAACTTCTAGTGACTCTCTTTTGTCCAAAGGATGAAGTCCTGCCCTGGACTAGAACCGAAGCCCTTTGTACTCTGGCCCTGCCTCCTTTCCCTGAGGAATCTTCCTCCTTTTCTCTCTCATAACTCCCTCTGTGCCACATGTCTGCCTTTCTCCAGTGGTGCCCAGTTCTTTCTTCCGTTTCTCTGAACGCACTCAGGGACAGACAGTTAAAGAAAAGAAATGATGAATAAAAGCGAGAACAGAAGAAAGAGTAGAAAACCAGGGGCTTGGAAAGTATACTGTGGGGGTGTCATAAGTATTTGATGAGTAGATTTTTATTCATCCTCTTCCATTTGACTACCAATCCTTCCATATGCCCCCTTGTACAAGTTCTGTGACCCTGCCTAGCTCTGATGTTCCTGGTCAGACTGTGTGCCTACGGCTTGGACCTGTGAGAATACAGAGGAAGCTCCAGGCCCTCCAGCTAGAAATTTAGCATCTTTGGGCCAGGTGCGGTGGCTCAGGCCTGTAATCCCAGCACTTTGGGAGGTAGAGGCAGGCGGATCACCTGAGGTCAGGAGTTTGAGACCAGCCTGGCTAGCATGGTGAAACTCCTCTCTACTAAAAATACAAAATTAGCTGGGTATGGTGGCGCATGCCTGTAGTCCCAGCTATTCGGCTGCTGAGGCAGAAGAATAGACTGAACCTGGGAGGTGGAGGTTGCAGTGAGCTGAGATTGTATCTTTGCACTCCAGCCTGGGTGACAAGAACAAAACTTCGTCTCAAAAAAAAAAAAAAAGAAATTTATCATCTTTGGAGAGAGGAAAGATCATCATGCCATATACCTGCCAACCATTGGAGGGCTGGGTGGCACCCACCCTAATGATAAGGGTGTGGAGGAGGGGGGTGGGCATAGAACTGAACTGCCAGAGAGAACCTCAGGGGAGTTGGAATCCGAAAACCAGGGGAAAGTCCTGCCATGGACATGGACATTGGGCATGGACATTGCAGATGAGAGAAGTGAGGTCCAGGTTGGGGCAGGACTTGGGGGCGGCCCTCAGGACATCCAGAGTGGGGCTGGGCCTGAACTTGGGGATTCTGATTCCAAGCCTGGCTCTCCCAACCTGGGTCCTGACAGGAAGTTCACACTCAAGGTCCACCCCTTACCCCACCATCAGCACTGGCCGCAGCCACTGAGCTCACCATTGCAGAGGAACCCAGAAGTGCGGGGACATTGGAAGTTGTCATGCTCGCAGAACTGACCCTCGTAGCGGCCTTCACCATAGCATACACAGTGCCCGCACTGGCACTCCCCATGGCCTGAGCACGGCTTCTCCTCGCCCTCCCGCAGGCACGGCTGTATGTCGCTCAGAGAGCCGGTGGAACAGTTGCAGGTCTGGCCGCTCCTGAAGGAGGAACCGGTCACTTCCCCAAAACAGCCCAGGAGAAAGGCTGGGGCTTTTACTGTCCCATTGTATTTTTAACTTTTTAGACAGAGTTTTGCTTTTGTCACCTGGGCTGGATTGCAATGATGTGATCTTGGTTCACTGCAACCTCTGCCTCCTGGGTTCAAGCAATTCTCCTGCCTCAGCCTCCCAAGTAGCTGGGATTACAGGTGCCCGCCACCATGCCCAGCTAATTTTTGTATTTGTTTTAGAGACGAGGTTCACCATTTGGCCAGGCTGGTATCGAACACCTGACCTCAGGTGATCCACCCACCTCGGCCTCCCAAAGTGCTGGGATTACAGGCGTGAGCCACCATGCCTGGCCTGCTGTCTGATTTTACAGATGAGGAAACTGAGGCTCTGAGAGGGCTGAGGCAGCTCCAAGTCAAGCAGACAGAAGTGGCTGAGCTGAGACCTAAACCCCAGTGCCCTGTCGCCTCTTCCAGTGTCCTTTCCTCACTGCTTTGCCTCAAGTTGTGACAGGTTCATCCAGTGTCCTGAAGCTAAAGCCCTCACTGCCATGTGTTTACCAGCTCTCTTCTGATTAGGTAATAGGACACATGACTCAGAATACCAAAGGCATGGAGTGATAAGGAAGTCGCCCTCCTGTGCCTGTCCCCCAGTATTCAGACCCCAGCTCCAACAGCCACCCCGTCTCAATCCCTGCAATTTTTTCTAGAGACGGCCCATATATCTCCGTATTTCAAAGTGCTGGGTTTGACCAGTAAGTGGGTGTGCCCTCCTTCAGCCGTTTCTTTGATTGCCACCCCACCCCTGGCCAGGTGTACAAGGTGCATGCAGGGTCAGGTCCCTGCAGGAGCCCAGCTTTCCCATCAGGGGCCACTGGTGTCCTGGGCGCCCAACTCCCTTCCCCACTCACCAGCCCTCGCTGCACACACAGTGTCCGCACATGAAGTCTCCGTTGAAGCTGCAGCGAGCTGAGCGCATCTCTTTTTGCTGAAATCAGACCACGGTAGGGTGCATTGGGGGTGCAGGTCCGGGGCCAATGGACTCTTCTGCTGCCCTCTGTGCCTCGGGACACCCCACAAGGGAGATGGGGCACAGGAGTCCTGCTTCATTCGTTAGGACCCCAGGGTGCTTGGCTCAGCTCTCCCCTCCTGCCTGGTGGAACTGTGTCGTACCAGCTCGCAAGGGCACACGTCACAGATGATGCCCACGTCCATCTTGAGGCCATCGGAGAAGGAAGGTTTCAGATGGATGTTGCCTTTCTGGTCCTCCTCCGGCAGCTGGCACACATGCGTCCCATCCACGTGCTCGATGGCCCGCAGCTGCACCTGGTACATGCCCTGCAGGGACCCCGTGGTCAGCCAACGCAGGCCCAGCCCCAAGGACCAGAGGGCCACTGGTGCCTGAAGGCCCTCAGCCCCCAAGTTCCTAGGAGGTGTCTGGATCCCTGACACGAGCTCCTGCTCACCTCCCACAGGGCTGAAAACTCCCTCCTTCCCAGTGCAGTCACAATCACAGCGACAGTGACAGTGGCCGGGGCCTCTGGGCTTCGTGACACTAATCCATTTACTGCCCCAGCAAGCCTCGGGGCTTGATGCTCACACGCAGAGGAAGCCAACAGGCAGAGGGGCATGCCGGACTCATGGAAACGGCTGGCCCCAGGGAGTTGCACCCAGCCCTGCCTGACTCCAAGGGCCATGCTCTTGACAGGTGTTTCAGATGATTTCACTCCGAGTGGGGTGCTATGCCTGTCCCCCACCCTGCTACCCCCACAGAGGCGTACCACTTCCCCCCGCCGGATATGAAAGGACCCCGTCTTCGTCTTCTGGAACATCTTGGAAGTGACCTCTGTCCGAAGGCCTCGGGGGCTATCTAGGGCTCGGATGTCCAGGTTGGAGCGGATGCGCTAAAGGAAGAAGGTGGTGGTCGGTGCTCTGCAGGGGGCCTGGCTGTGCTCCACCCCACCTTCATGTGCGGCTGATGTCATGTGGGGTATCACAGAGCCTGTAGGAGCCAGAGCCAGGCCCAGGTGGCCCCTTTGGCCTCAGGGATAGCCAGAGACCCTTCCTCACCAGCCTGTCCCAGACCCATTTCCCTACCACGACCCAAGACGCCCCTTGCCCACCTCCCACCCTGCCCCAGAAGGGCTCAGACTCTGGAGCCCGAGCTGCCCTCACATTGAAGGCCTCCTCCAGCAGTTCCACGATGTTGGATGAGTCCTCCTGCAGCACCCCCAGCGAGGAGACCGGGAAATAGGTGTGAAGCTTCTGCAGGAGAGAAGGCCAGGTCTCAGGCTAAGCAGCTCCCTGAATCTGAACAGCTCTGGGATTCTCCCCACTTTGAGGATGGGGAAACTGAGGCATGGAACCTGCTGTGGTGTCGCAGAGCCTGCCCTCTTAGCCCCACCTGCTTGGGACTTGGGGTGGAGGATGGGCACATGCCTTCCCTTCCCACCAAGGTCCACTCTTGGGGTGCCCAAATGATTTGGGAAGGGAGGAAGGAAGAAAGGGAAGAAGAGAGGAAGGGAGGAAGGAGGGAGGGAGGAAGGGAGGGACGGGAAAGGAGGGAGGGAGGAAGGGAGGGAGGGGGGAAGGGAGGGAAGCAGGGTTGTCTGAGAAGCTCCATGGACCTCTGGCCTTGACCACCTCCCGCCATGGGGCCCCGGCTGCGTACCTCGTAGTAGCTATAGGAGTAGTTGGTGACAGCGAAGATGGGGATGATGTTGTGCTTCGCGAGCAGGCGCACCAGGGTGGGCACCGATGGGTAGTCCTGGGTCCTGTACTGGGTATAGCTGCCCGTGGCATCCAGGTGGCACCGTTCATCATTTCGGTTCATGATGCCAGCCAGCACATTGGCACCGTCAGCCTCATAGTGGAAGGCCGACTCGGTGGAGAAGACTAGCAGGTGGGTGCTGTCCGGGCGCCAGCCAATGTCCCTCTGGGGAAGGCAAAGACGGGGCATGCCCACTGAGCAGGCTGCCTACTGACACACAGCACAGCGTCATACAGGACGGAGAACGAGGGTCCCGACACGGGGCCGGGCTTAAGCCACTGGATTCACAGCAAGTGCCATCATGAAAGTTGTATGTGACAGCAGATGACTGAGTGACAAGGCTGAGAAAAAGGACCAGAGATGCAGCCGCCCCAAGTAGCTGGGGCCACAGGCATGCACCACACCCAGTTAATTTTTGTGGTCTCTATAGAGATGGGGTCTTGCCATGTGGCCCAGTTGGTCTCAAATCCTAGACTGAAGTGATCCTCCTGCCTCAGCCTCCCAAAGTGCTGAGATTACAGGCGTGAGCCAGCACACCTTGGCTTGCTTTGTTTTCTAACTTAGTAATAAGGGTATCTTATTTTCTTTTTCTTTCTTT
>NW_016107408.1:5858280-5868202 GCF_001604975.1 Cebus imitator | reverse complement strand
TTTTTTTGAGATGGACTCTCGCTCTGTCATCCAGCCGGGAGGGCAGTGGTGCGATCTTGGCTTACTGCAACCTCTGCCTCCTGGGTTGAAGCGATTCTCCTGCCTTAGACTCCTGCGTAGCTGGGATTACAGGCACACGCCACCATGCCTGGCAAATTTTTGTATTTTTAGTAGAGACAGGGTATCACCATGTTGGCCAGGCTGGTCTCGAACCCATGATCTCGTGATCCACCCTCCTTGGCCTCCCAAAGTACTGGGATTACAGGTATAAGCCATTGTACCCAGCCATGGGTGTATTTTCAAAATGAACAAATGGATGTACATATCAAAGGAACTGGCTTCTTCGGATACCCAGAACAGCTGGAGACTGGGCAGCTGGTGGGGCAGGGTACTAAAGATTCCAGAACCCTGAAGCCTAGGTCTGCCTTGCAGGCTGATACAAAACCAGGCTGTGACTGCTCAGGCCAGGGGACTGTGGCTCCCAGCACATCTGAACCCAGATTATAACTGAGGACCACTCACAGAGTCTGAGCTTGTCTTAGGGCAAAGGGGTGGCAGCTCCCGGGCTTCCCCTCAGGGCCTGTGAGCCTGGCACCAGAGCAGGCCAGGGGGCAGCTCAGGGCCTTGCCCAGAAGCGCTCACCCCTGGCCTGGGCTGGCAGCGCCCTTCCCGGTGCCCACCGTGCACACGGCTGTCTGCAGGATGGCATCGAAGCCGCCCTCAGGAGCGTCCAGATTGCCCGAGATCCGCTCTCCCTGTAGTTTATTCCGGAACTCATCCACATCTTCTGTAAGGCTGATGACGTTCTTGAAGGAGAATGGGGGGTCGCTGTTGGGCCACGGCTCCTTCAGCCTGGACAGAGGTGGGAGGAAGAGAGAGCATCAGAGGGGATGACACCGTGAACCCCAGTGCCCCTGGCTTGTTTCAACTAGGAGATTTTTTTTTTTTTGAGACTGAGTCTTGCTCTATTGCCCAGGCTGGAGTGCAGTGGTGCCATCTCGGCTCACAGCAACCTCTGCCACCCGGGTTCAAGTGATTCTCCTGCCTCAGCCTCCCAAGTAGCTGGGATTACAGGCGTCCACCACCATGCCCAGCTCATTTTTGTATTTGTATTTATTTATTTTATTTTATTTTATTAATTTTTGTTGTTTTGTTTTTTATTTTTATTTTTTTATGAGACCGAGTTTCGCTCTTGTTGCCCAGGCTGGAGTGCAATGGCTCGATCTCGGCTCACTGCAACCTCCACTTCCTGGGTTCAAGTGATTCTCCTGCCACAGCCTCCCAAGTAGCTGGGATTACAGGCGCCTGCCACCATGCTTGGCTAATTTTTGTAGATTTTAGTAGAGACAGGCTTTCGCCATGTTGGCCAGACTGGTCTTGAACTCCTGAGCTCAGATGATCCACTCGCCTTGGACTCCCAAAGTGCTGGGATTACGGACATGAGATACCCTGCCCAGCAGTAGAAGAATTTTAAGACTGTGGGTGAGAGAGGAGCGGGGGTCACATGACCCAGACCCCTGCCTACCCGAGGGGCCCACACAGTCACTCACTTCTCAGGCCTCATGTCCGTCTGTGGGACGCTGACTTTGTCCACAAACTTGCCAAATCCAATAGTGTAGTCGCTGGTGAGCTGGCTCAGGACCTGAGCTGGGGCCAACAAGACAGAGAGGGGATAGCTGAGCCCTGATGCCCCCATGCCCCGATGCTCCCCATAAATGCATAAACACGGCTCCCCATGAAGGGCTGACTCAGAAAGGAGGAAGAGGGAGGTTAACACATTGCATGCTGGACAAAGTTCATGCTCACAACATCGCCTATTCCTATTTATGGATGAGGGGAACGGGACTGGGGGGCTGGCGTTATGCATACAGCAAGGGCAGGGTGGCTGGGAAGGCACCCCAGCTCTGTCTGAAGAGCAGAATCTTCCCCACAGCCTCATGGCTGGGGGTGCCCTTTGTCAAGGCCAGATGGCTCCACTGCCTGCCTGCCCTGGGCCTTCTCTGAAGTCCCAGTGGTGAGCAGGGTCTGGCTGGGATTCTTCCCTTGAGAATGGAAGGGAAGGTTTTTGGGGGCTCAAACGTCCTGTGTTTCCTTCTGAGTGGGTGCAGCTGTCCTGAGTCCTGGCCTCCCAAGCAGACACCCGCCCTGTTCCCCTCCTACCCTGCTGTCCTCCACTCTGGCCCAGCCATACCCAGGTTCTGCCCCATCTTCTTGAGGTTGTCCAGATCATCAGACATGGAGTTGGAGAAGTCCATGAGGATGTACAGGTCCACGGGGCTCTCCAGGGGCTCGAACACCTCCAGCTCAAAGTGCTGCTCCTCACCGGGCCGCAGCCGGACCCGCAGGCCCTGCGGGGACATCTGGCTGCGATGCAGGGTGGTGTCGATCTGGGTCTCCTGCAGCCAGCAGAAGGGGACAGCTGGCTGGAGGGTCACTCCAGAGGCCCGATGGGAGCCCAGCCCGGCCAAGGGGCCCAGTGCACCCCCATAAACAGCCAGGTTGAGCATGGTGAGCCCCTGGCCCCCTCAGGCACCTCTGTGATCTGGAAGCTGCTCTCCATGACCATGATACTCTCCAGCCGGCAGCCTGCGGCCAGCAGCTCCGCCCGGGTGTTGCAGCGCCGGTCCCTGAACATCTGGCCAGAAGGACAGGGGGTCAGCGGGGGCAGCATCCATCCCCTGGCTGCCCCGATACCAGATTCATCCACCAGCGAGTCCCGACCCTTGCCTTTTCCACACCCTCCCCTGGGCCAGGTCCTCACTTCGTCTGTGCAGTAGGCGCAGTCCTTGTCCACACGAATGCACTCGGTGCAGCTCTTCACCGGGGCCTTCTTGCAGCGGTTTGCTGGGGGGGCAGAGGTGGGCACGTGATGGGGGGGCGCTCAGCAAAGGCAAGCCCTTTCCCGCCTGCACCTTCACCTGCAGAGGTGAGGATTCCCTCCCTATGTTATTTATGTATTTATTTTGGTTTGCTGCTGTTGTTGTTGTTGTATTTTTATTTTATTTTACTTTATTTTTGAGATGGAGTCTTGCTCTGTTGCCCAGGCGGGAGTGCAGTGGTGCGATCTCGGCTCACTGCAACCTCCACCTCCCAGGTTCGAGTGATTCTCCTGCCTCTGCCTCCTGAGTAGCTGGGATTATAGATGTGCACCACCATGCCCGGCTAACTTTTGTATTTTTAGTGGAGTCGGGGTTTCACCATATTGGCCAGGCCAGTCTTGAACTCCTGACCACAAGTGATCTGCCCGCATCAGCCTCCCAAAGTGCTGGGATTACAGGCGTGATCCACCGCGCCCAGCCTGTATTTTAATTTTATTTAGTTTTGAGATATGGTCTTGCTGTGTCGCCCAGGCTGGAGTGGGGTGGCATGATTATAGCTCATTGCAGTCTCAACATCCTGGGCTCAGGCAATCCTCCCACCTCAGCCTCCCAAGTAGCCCAGCTAATTTTAAAGCCTCAGATCCGGCAGGCTTTCCTCAGCCTTCCCTGTTACCTTTGATGAGCTGCACCTAGCACCAGGCCCTTTTCAGGTCCTTCCTCCATCACAGCTCATGCCTCACAGCGAGACCACTGCCACATGGCCTGTCTGTGCTCTGAGCCTCCTCCAAGGTGAAGGGAACAATGTCTTATATACCATGGTAGCCCCAGTACCCAGCATACCCAGCACTTAGTAGGTCCTCAGTAACGAATGAGGCAAAACTCTAGATTTCCCCTAGAGGTTATAGGGATTCCCCTTGGTTCTGCTCAGTTAAAAATCACAGGGAGGACCTACTATGTGCACCTAGTATCCACAGTAAGTGGCCTCCTGGGCTTCAGGCAATGGTGTGCTAGTCGTATTTAACAGTGGCTCTGGTGGCCAGTGCCATGGCTCACACTTGGGAGTCTGAGGTGGGAGGATTGCTTAAGCCCAGGAGTTTGAGACCAGCCTGGGTAACATAGTAAGACTCTGTCCCTACAAAATAATTTTTTTTTTTTGGGGGGACGAAGTCTCACTCTGTTGCCCAGGCTGGAGTGCAGTGGCATGATCTCAGCTCACTGTAACCTTGAGGTTCCAGCGATTCTCCTGCCTCAGCCTCTTGTGTAGCTGGGATTACAGGCACCCGCCACCACGCCCAGCTAATATTTTGTATTTTTAGTAGAGAAGGGGTTTCACCATGTTACCCAGGATGGTCTTGATCTCCTGACCTTGTGATCCACCCACCTCAGCCTCCCAAAGCGCTGGGATTACAGGCGTGAGCCACCGTGCCCAGCCAATACAATTGTAAAAAATTAGCCAGGCATAGTGGTGCATGCTTGTGGCCTTAGCAGCTCGGGAGAGTGAGGTGGGAGGATTGCCTGAGCCTGGGAAGTCCAGGCTGCAGTGAGCCATGACGGTAGCACTGTGCCCCGCCTGCACGACAGAGCAAGAGCATGTTTCTATATAGATATTGAATTAAATAAGTACACAAAGAACAATGGCCCTGGTCTCTGGTGGGTGGGGGACCTTGATGTGTAGTGTTTGCCAATTTCTGTGGTGTAAACATTTCCATCATTTGGTCTATTTCAAGCCAGCAGCAGGACCCCCACTGACAGGCAAAATTCAAGTGGTAGGAGCTGGCCCCAGTAATTTGTCTAGTGACACTCAGAGAGCAGGAGACATGTCAGCAGTCTCTCTCTTCTCCAAATTCCTATAACCCTCTTGACTCCACCTCTGAGGCCTCAGTGCATCCTCTAGCGCCTCAGTTCTGGGTGGGCGTCTCCTCTCTCCTTTAGACACAGCCTCTTTCCCTCCTATTCTCAGGCCCCGTGGCCAGGACTCAAGATTCTCTGGGCTGCAGAGCTTAGAGCCTCAGGTGTTCCAGCCCTGGAGGTGGGCAGTGGTCAGCTGCTGAATGGCCAAGAGTGTTTAGGTGAGACCCCGTGAGACCTGCATGCAAGGGCAATGTCTGCCCAAGGTGTGCCCCTGCCAGGAGGAGGGTTCAGGGCAGTGTGGACTCACCCAAGGCCCCAGGGAGGCTGGCGCTGATCAAGGCTGCCAGTAGCAGCCTGGCCCATGGGCTGGGGCATGGCCCTGCCATCCTCTTCCTCCTGCAGAACAGCAACAATTGACACATGAGGCCTCAGCAGCCATGGCCGGTGCCATCAGCTGCCTCCCACTGCACAGCTGTGGAAACTGAGGCTCTGAGAGCATCAGTGATGTGACCAAGGGCACCCAGATGTGAGAGGTAGGGCCCTGGGCCTCTGACTCCTGCTTTTTCTGCTGCTCTGTTCTGTGCCCTCCCTGCACTGGCTGGATGCCCTGCAGGCCTGTGCCCTGCCCAGGGGGGCCCTGTCCAGCCTTCAAGGACTCTGGTTTGCAAGCCTGTCCCAGTGCCAGGCCTCTCGGCGCTGGGATCCCTGAGGACAGAGCTGGGTTTATTCTTTGCCTTTCAGCCCCCAGTGGGCCTGGGTCAGGCTTGGCCATGATGGGGTCAACCAATGAGGTGGCCCTCCTAAGAAGGGGCCACGGCTCTGCCTCCTGTTCCCTCTGTTCTGGCTGACTTACCCTTTGGTGAGGGTGGCACAGACGGGAAGAGAGGGGCCCCTCCCAATATCTGGGGCAGGGGGCCACACAGTGGCTTGCTGCACGGGGCTGTGTTTGGCAGTGACTGCCCCGCCCATCAGGGTGGGGTCTGAATCCTCTGCCCTACCCTGTACCTCTGCCTACACCAGAATTAGGTTTTCGGGGACCCCGAGCCGTTCACCCTTTCACAAGTTAGCCCAGAGTGAGACCCGCGCACACACACTTCGGCTCTCTGCCCAGACGTCCCCAGCGGCTGTGGGTTCACTATTAAACCATCCTAAGTCCTCAGCAGCCTTCAGGGCAGGCCTGGGCATCCCTGAGGTCCTCTGAGAGATGCACACCCTGAAGGCCTGGGCAAGAAAAGTGGCTGGCAGCAGAATCACCTGGGCCTTCAGGGCCGCGGCAAAGGTGAGCACCGCGTCTTTCTCTAGGGCCAGGTCTCCCAGAGGCCCAGGCCTCCGCCATGCCCACTGGCCCTCCCACCTTGAATCCTTCCTCAGCCCAGCTTGTGGGGCAGCGGCGGCCCCAGGGTCTGGGGGCTGAGGTCCCTGAGGTGCTGGAGAAGCCCTTCTCAGGCCAAGGGCAGGAAGGCATTGCCTGCATGTAAGGCATGCAGGCTGGAAGAGGCCACAGCAGCGCCAACACATGCAGGGCAGACGAGATCAGAAGGCAGCCCTGAGCCAGCAGGGAAGGGTGGGGACCGGGGGTTCCTAGAGGGAAATGACTTCCCTGCAGCCTCGGGGCGTAGCTGCCACACCCACGTGCTACACAATGCACACTGCAGGCTCAGGCCTCGCAGGCATCATTACACAGGCAGGTACAGGCCTGGAGAGCCAGCCCAGCTCTTCCTCCCACTCCCTGCGGCCACAGCCCTGCAGGCAATGCTGATTTCACCACCGTGCCTGCCACATGCACCCCAGGCTTCATGGAGGTGATTGCTCAGCAAAGGAGCCCAGCAGGGAGAAGCCTGCGTTATACCGGTTTCCCAGATGAGGGGCCGGGCACAGAGGCTGTGGGGCTTCCCCATCTTGTGGCCAGCACTGGGACGCCAGGACCAGACCCCGATCTGCAGACCCTGCCTTTAACCTCCATGGCAGCCTCCATGCGGAGGCTACAAAATGGCAGTTAGAGGGCTGGTGACTGAACTTGTTTCAAAAGTTTTAAAAGTAGGAGCCAATGTTAGAAGCAATGAGATTTCACATAAAAGGAATTGGTGTTTATCATCAGATGTGTCATGATAGGCTTGGCCCAGCGCTCAGGACACCCACTCTCCAGGCAGCCCGGGCCTCACCAGGCTGTCCTGACTGTATGTACCAGCCGGTCACGGGAGTGTGTGGCTGCTGCCCTGAATGCCATCACACTGCAGCACAGGCAGCTTGCCCACACAGGGACACACACACACACACACACGCGCGCGCACACACACACACAGGCCATGCCCACCTGCCATCAGATTCAGAGCTCCCTGGCCCCCATCCCAACCCCTGGGGACAACTCTGGGCACATCTGCTCCTGCCCACCACCCCCTCCTGCTGTCACATCTCCTTCCTTCACCCTCAGGGGCAGCTGCCCAGAAGCCTGGAGACCCCAGGCCCTTGGCTGCTCTGTCATCTCCTAGAAATCAGGGCCGAGAAGACAGACATGCCTCCCTTGCTGTTCCTCCTGCTGTCCTCCCCTTGGCCCCCAGGATGGAGACTCCAATCCTTCACTGCCAGCTCTGTTGGGGACAGCAACAATCATGCCACTTGTGCCCGGTCCTTGTCCTCAGGGTGTGGCAAGGCCATGGGGGAGGAGGAGGAACTCTGTCCCTAACCCCTGGGAGTCACCAGGAGCCCCAGAGCCCCAGTCCCAGCCAGAGGCCACCCCCAGGGCCGTGGCGTGGGAAAGAGGGCCGGTGCTACAGGGGGTGGCAGCGTTGGGCACAGCCCCCGGGGCTGTTGGGTGAGGCCAGTAGAGCTTCCTGAAGGAAGGCTCCTGGGGCTGACTTTGGGAGGAGGGCAGGCCTGTCCTTGGCCAAGAGAAAAGGAAAATCAGGGACTCCCCAGCACCAGATGGACTATGGCACTGCACACAGCTGGCCTTGCCTGGAGCGGGGAGGGCGTCTGCCTCTCTACTTTTAAAAGTAGGAGCCAGTGTTAGAAACAACGAAATTTCACATAAAATCAGGAATGTGGGTTTATCATCAGATGCGCCATGATGGGCTGGGCCCAGCGCTCAGAGTGGCTTCTCCTCCACCTTCTTTGCAAACCCTAGAGAGGCCCAACCCCACAGGCCTGCCAGGCACCGTCCTCTGCCTACTGCTCCCGCAGGCGCACCCAAGGCGCTCCTTTGACCTGGAGGTCTGATGGGCACCACGCTGCTCCAGCTGCCCTGTCCCTCGGCTCCCAGCTGCCCCCGGTGCACTCCGGCGAGGCTGGGCACCTGTCCTGGGCAGTGTTGACGGAGGGACCCGGGCCTGCCAGCCTTCAGGGAGGGGAAGGGGAGACTAAAGCCACTGGCCCCGCCCGACCAGCTCCCCTGCGCTGCTGCCCTGCTGGGGCGGGCACTCACCCGCTCCCGGCCAGCCCTGGACCTACCTCGGCGCGGAATTATGTCTTTCGCGGCTGCCGCTAGGCGATGGGGCTACAGCGCGCGGACTAGCCGGGACGCTCCGAGAGCCAGCGCGGGCGGGGACGGGGCGGGCAGCGCTTTATGGGGCTGGCGCGCAGGTAGGAAGGAGGCGCTGGTGAGTCAGGCGGGCCGCATTCCTTCGCGCTGCGCGCACCTGTCGGGGCAGGAGCTGGGTGCCGCCACCGCGGCCGCCGCCGGGTCCGCCCCCCGGAAAGGGCTGCGGCTCCCGCGGCGCCAGCCCAGCGCCCCGATCGGCCAGCGGCGGGGGCCGGGGGAGGAGCCACCGCTCTCCCTCTCCCTCCGGTCCGGCCCCGGGCGCGGGGCCTCCCCACCCCTCCAGGCTCCGGGCTCCAGGCTCGGTGCGCGGGCTGCCCCGGGCTGGAGGCGGACCCTTAGCCCCCCGCCCGCACGGGAGCCCTCCCTGCTCCGACTCTGGGCGGCGAGCTACCGCCGGGCTGTGCTGCTGCTGCCCCGACGGCCGTCAGCCGCGCGCCCCCTCCTTGCTCCCCGTGCCAGCGCGAGGCGTGGGCCCAGGGAGTGCCCGGGCCGGGTCGGGAGGCCAGGCTCCTTATCCCAGTTCTGCTCTGCAGTTCACAGGGTCCTCTCAGCCTCCTACCCACTAACCTCATGCTGTGTCCAAAGGGAGATCCGAGCGAGGGTCGGGTCCTCAGTGTGCACTTGAACAAGCTACTTAAACCTCCTTAAAACGTGAACAATGATACCCTGGAGGGGCCAGGGCCGACCTGGCATGGATTGGCACTCAATGCCCTGTTACAGTTGCTCTTGACAAGCCGGTTACAGAGCTGCCGTCTCTCAAGTGCCACTGGTTACCACGGGTGTTCAAGTCAGACCTCTTAATGAGCTCCATCACCCCAACGAGCTACATTTTTTTTTTTCTTTCTTTCTTTCTTTCTTTTTTTGAGACAGAGTCTCTCTGCGTGGCTCAGGCTGGAGTGCAGTGGTACAATCTCGGCTCACTGCAACCTCTGTCTGCCTCCCAGGTTCAAGCAATTCTTCGTCCTCAGTCTCCCGAGTAGCAGGGATTACAGGAACCCACCACTACATTTGGCTAATTTTTGTATTTTTTAGTAGAGACGGGGTTACGCCATGTTGGCTAGGCTGGTCTCTAACTTCTGACCTCAGGCGATCCACCCACCTTGGCCCCCCAAGGTGCTGGGATTACAGGCGTGAGCCACCGCACCAGTTCAGGGCTCCATTTTTCTCTAGCCTCACCAGCCAGCAGTGGCAGACACCACCAGACTGCTGGCAAAGCCCTGCCCCAACCATGTGGGTTCAAGCTACCCTGCCTTTGAAACAGGCTGGTCCCTTCCCATGTTGCTGAGCCCAGAGTATTCTTCTTGTCCTTGAAGACGTTGCACCAACCACGAGCTACAGAGCCTCCCTTGACCTCTCCACACCCCAAGTTGGGTTATGTGTCCCCATAACCCTCGCGCCATGGTTTTTTCATGGCATTTGCCACATTGGTTTGAAATGATGTTGGCCAGGCGCGGTGGCTCATGCCTGGAATCCCAGCACTTTGGGAGGCTGAGGGGGATGGATCACCTGAGGTCGGGAGTTCGAGACCAGCCTGACCAACATGGAGAAACCCTGTCTCTACTAAAAATACAAAATTAGCCAGGCATGGTGGTGCATACCTGTAATCCCATCTACTCGGGAGGCTGAGGCAGGAGAATTGCTTGAACCCAGGAGGTGGAGGTTGCAGTGAGCCAAGATAGCACCACTGCACTCCAGCCTGGGCAACAAGAGCGAA
>NW_016107408.1:5854781-5857943 GCF_001604975.1 Cebus imitator | reverse complement strand
AAAAAAAAAAAAAAAAAAAAAAGAAAAAAGAAATGATGTTTAGGAATCTCTCTACGGGGTTGGACTGTGACTCCAAGAGCAGCTCCTCTCTAACACCTGCACCATGCCTGGTGCATAGCAGATGCTCAATAACAGGGTGGTGGAGAGAATGGGATTGTCACACAACCTCCCTGAGCCTCTGTGCTCTGTCTGTAAACAGATTCCTGTGCTGCCAACTCTCTGATTGTGGAAGTGCTGGTTGCAAATGTATGAGTCACCACCTTTCCCGGTCATCTGAGAGCTGGTCTGCACAGAGAAAGTGCTCAGAGAGGCTTGCTCCTGGATTTGGGAACAGAGTGGAAGGAGCCCCAGTATGGTTGAAGCACTTAGGTCTGCGTGTGTCCGGCCAACACAAGCGCCCTGTGGACCTGAGCCACTCCAGCAGGTACCCAGACTACCCTGAAAAACAGGAGCACAGAGCAGGAGCTCAGAGAAGAGCCAAAAGCAGCCTGCCTGAGGAGTCTGGGTCTGCCAGCAGCACCCATTAGAGAACTGAGGCGTCATATACACCCCCTGCAGGTGGGGGCTGAGGCTCTTTCCTAGGGAAGAGCCAGGTTCAGAGCTGGCGATGCCCCAGGCCACTGGGGTCAGCAACCCCTCCTCTCTTTGTTGCAAACCCTTCTGAAAATGACTAGGAGGCTTGGAGCCCTATAGCAGCTGAGAGGCAAGGTGTCCACCCCAGGGACATCTCACTAAGTAAGATAAGCCGTGAGCTTCCTTGGCTTCTGAGAGTCCTGGGATTCATTACCCGAATGTGGACCTGGTGGGGGAATCCCTGAACCCTCTCAGATCTTGTGCAAACCTTGAGGCGTATCTGATTTCAGAGTGTGGGTTTGCTGGGAAGGGGATCCTTAGTTTACACTGGATTCCCAAACAGGTTACTGGCCCCAGAAGGTTAAATATCACTGTACTACATGTGATTTTTTTTCCTTTTTTTTGAGACAGCCTTACTCTATCGCCCAGGCTAAAGTGCAGTGGTGCGATCCCAGCTTACTGCAAGCTCTGCTTCCCAGTTCAAGCGATTCTTCAACCTTAGCCTCCTGAGAAGCTGGGATCACAGGTGCATGCCACCATGCCTAGCTAATTTTGTATTATTAGTAGGGACAGGGTCTCACCATGTTGGTCAGGCTTGCCTTGAACTCCTGACCTCAGGTGATCCACCTGCTTCGGCCTTCCAAAGTGCTGGGATTACAGGCATGAGCCACTGTGGCCAGCTTGCATGTGAATTTTATAAAACTACAATAAACCCCACTGTCTCTGCAGCCTTAGGGCCAGAGTGAGGTCGGCTCATAGGGGGCTTCCTAGGCTCTGCAAGGGAGGAGGTGAAGGCCCTGGATCAGGACTGAGCCTAACAACCTTGGATTGTTGAACCCAGGAGGCAGAGGTTGCAGTGAGCTGAGATTGCACCACTGTACTCCAGCCTGGACGACAGGCTATTTGGGAATACAGTGTAAGCTAAGGATCCCCTTCCCAGCAGACCCACACTCTGAAATCAGATATGCCTCGAGGTTTGCACAAGATCTGAAATAGTTCAGGGATTCCCCACCCCCGCTGCCAGGTCCACATGTGGGTCCAGGTAATGAAACCCAGGCCTCCAAGAAGCCAAGAAAGCTCATGGCTTATTTTACTCCCCGACTCCCCTGCACTCCACATGTGGCCTCCAGTAGGCCAGACTTGTTCATTCATTAGTTCAATCACTTACTCATTTTATGAGCATTTAATGAGCACCTATGCCAAATGCTGGGGATGCCAAGATGAACGAGACCTATGACCTGCTTGCTTCATTCCCAGTTTAAACCAAGGGTCTCCAAAGTAGGCCACATATTCTCTAGGCAGGTCCTAGCTGAGACCCTATCACCCCCCTTTTATTTTTGAGACATAGTCTTGCTCTGTTGGTCAGGCTAGAGTACAGTGGTACAATCTCAGCTCACTGCAACCTTTGCCTCCTGGGATCAAGCAATTTTCCTGCCTTAGCCTCCCAAGTAGCTGGGATTACAGGTGAGCCCCACCACGCCCAGCTAATTTTTGTATTTTTAGTAGAGATGGGGTTTCATCATGTTGGCCAGGCTGGTCTTGAACTTCTGACCTCAGGTGATCCGTCTGCCTTGCCCTCTCAAATTGTTGGGATTACAGGCGTGAGTCACTGTGCCCAGCCCTATGCCCCTATTCTTATGCTTGAGGATGTACATTACTTATTGGTAGATTGGCACCTGTTTTATAAAAAAAACAAGTTAAGAAATAAATAGGGGATGTGCGATGGAGTCCAGTGACCTGTCTGGAGAGCCCGCATCAACCACATTTTCAGACTTGTGGCAGAGGCCTCTCTGGTTCAGAATCCTGGGGTTTGTTGTTTTCTCCTCAGAGTCAAGGGGTTGCTCAACAGGCCCCCTCTTTTCTGAGAAAGGGTCTAACTCTGTTGCCCAGGCTGGAGTGCAGTGCCACAATCAAGGCTCCCTGCAGCCTCCACCTCCTGCGCTCAAGGGATCCTCCCACCTCAGCTTCCTGAGTAGCTGAGACTACAGGTGTGTGCCAACATGCCTGGATAATTTTTTTATTTTGTAGAGACAGAGTTTCACCATGTTGCTCAGGTTTGTCTTGAACTCCTGGGCTCAAGCAATCCTCTGGTCTCAGCCTCCCAAAGTGCTAGGATTGGAGGCGTGAGCCACCATGCCCCCAAAAGTTGAAGGAATACAAAAATCACTTGTATTTTTTACCACCTAGACTCAAGAATAACATTTTGCTGTATTTTATTTCTGTATTTGTTATACATTTGCAGATTTTAAAATTTGAAGTTGCAGATATCCCTCAACACTCCAGCATGTATCTCTCAGTAACAGTACCCCATGCCACCTAAATATCTTTTCTTTTTTGAGACGGAGTTTCGCTCTTGGGAGGCTGAGGCGAGCTGATCATGAGGTCAGGACTTTGAGACCAGCCTGGCCAATATAATGAAATCCCGTCTCTACTAAATATACAAAAATTAGCTGGGCGTGGCGGTGCGAGCCTGTAGTCTGTTACTCAGGAAGCTAAGGCATGAGAATTGCTTGAACCCAGGAGGTGGAGGTTGCAGTGAGCTGAGATCGTGTCACTGCACTCCAGCCTGGGCGAGCAAGTCTCTGTCTT
>NW_016107408.1:5832294-5853736 GCF_001604975.1 Cebus imitator | reverse complement strand
GTTTCACCATGTTGACCAGGATGGTCTCGATCTCTTGACCTCGTGATCCACGCGCCTCGGCCTCCCAAAGTGCTGGGATTACAGGCGTGAGCCACCGAGCCCGGCCCCCTTTTTACATTTTTTATTTATTTTTAATTTTTTTTTTTGAGACAGAGTCTCACCAGGCTGGAGTGCAGTGGCATGATCACAGCTTACTGCAAACTCCGCCTCTTAGGTTCAAGTAATTCTCCTGCCTCAGCCCCCCGAGTAGCTGGCAGTACAGGTGCATACCACCACACCTGGCTAATTTTTGTTTTTTTAATAGAATTGGGGTTTCAACATTTGGCCAGGCTGGTCTCAAATTCCTGACTTCAGGTGATCTGCCCACCTCAGCCTCCCAAAGTGCTGGGATTACAGGTGTGAGCCACTGTGCCCAGCCCCTTTCTACATTTAATAGATGTCTTTCTGACTAAAAGAAAAAAAAGGCCGGGCTTGGTAGTTCACACCTATAATCCCAGAACTTTGGAAGGCCAAGGTGGGCGGATCACCTGAAGTCAGCAGTTCAAGGCCAGCCTGGCTAACATGGTGAAATCCTGTCTCTACTGAAAAATACAAAAATTAGCTGGGTGTAGTGGTAGGCGCCTGTTATCCCAGCTACTTGGGAGGCTGAGGCAGGAGAATCACTTGAACCCAGGAGGCGGAGGTTGCAGTGAGCCTACTGCACTTCAGCCTGGGCCATAGAGCGAGACTCCATCTCAAAAACAAAAATAACTTTTGAGGAACTGCCATACTGTTTTCCACAGCAGTTGCACCACTTCACAATCCCATCAGCAGTGCACATGGTTAATTTTTCTCACTTAGTTATCAATTTCAGAGCAAGGAGTAGATACATTCAAGTCTAATGGTGGCAAGTACATTTTTTTTCAAATTATCACAATAAATGAATGGATTATGTGCTCAATAGTTTACAATTCATTGGAGGCTGGGTGCAGTGGCTCACACCTGTAATCCCAGCACTTAGGGAAGCCGAGGCAGGCAGATCACCTGAAGTCAGGAGTTGGAGACCAGCCTGGCCAACATGGCAAAATGCAATCCCTACTAAACATACAAAAATTAGCTGGACCTGGTGGCACGTGCCTGTAATCCCAGCTACTCAGGAGGCTGAAGCGGGAGAATCGCTTGAATCCAGGAGGCAGAGGTTGCAGTGAGCCAAGATCACGCCATTGCACCTCACCCTGGGTGACAAAGGAAGACTCTGTCTCAAAACAAACAAACAAAAACACAAAACAAAACAAAATTAAAAAGCCAATTCATTGAACTCATTCTTCCTTTATGTTCAAATGTAACCAAATCCGGCCAGTAGGAGATCCCTTCACACTGGCTTCTTTGACCTTTTTGACTGACTTCTGTGTCTTCCCTGCTTTCTAGAACTGCCCCTTTCCTACTTAGATTTCAGGATCAGCTCTTTCTCCAAGGGGTCCTAGCTTGGTTCCTTTCAGCAGGGAATGGTATTAGAGACCAAGATGTGAGTACTGTGTACTGGATGCTACTAGAGAGACCAAGATGTGAGTACTGTGTGCTAGATGCTACTAGAGAGACCAAGATGTGAGTACTGTGTGCTGGATGCTACTAGAGAGACCAAGATGTGAGTACTGTGTGCTGGATGCTACTAGAGAGACCAAGATGTGAGTACTGTGTGCTGGATGCTACTAGAGAGGCCAAGATGTGAGTACTGTGTGCTGGATGCTACTTGGGTGTCATTGCTTCTGGGAGGTTTTTTTTTTTTTTTTTTTTTTTTTTTTTGAGACGGAGTTTCACTCTTGTTACCCAGGCTGGAGTGCAATGGCGCGATCTCGGCTCACTGCAACCTCCGCCTCCTGGGTTCAGGCAATTCTCCTGCCTCAGCCTCCTGAGTAGCTGGGATTACAGGCATGCGCCACCATGCCCAGCTAATTTTTTTTGTATTTTTAGTAGAGACGGGGTTTCACCATGTTGACCAGGATGGTCTCGATCTCTTGAACTTGTGATCCACCCGCCTCGGCCTCCCAAAGTGCTGGGATTACAGGCTTGAGCCACCGCGCCCGGCTTATTACAATTATTTTTTAGAGATGGCGTCTTGCTGTTGCCCAGGCTGGAGTGTAGTGGCAAAATCTTGGCTCACAGCAGCCTCCAAGTCCTGGGCTCAAGGGATCCTCCTATCTTAGCCTCCTGAGTTGTTAGAACTACAGGTGAATGCCCCCACGCCTGGCAATTATTATTATTTGAGATAGAGTCTCCGTCTGTTGCTCAGGCCGGAATGCGGTGGCACTATCTTGGCTCACTGCAACCTCCACCTCCCAGGTTCAAGCAATTTTCTTGTTTTAGCTTCTCAACTAGCTGGGACTACAGGTGTGCACCACCATGCTCGGCTGATTTTTGTATTTTTAGTAGAGATGGGGTTTCACCATGTTGGCCAGGCTGGTCTCAAACTCCTGGCTTCAAGGGATCCACCTGCCTCGGCCTCCCAAATCGTTAAGATTACAGGCATGAGCCACTACGCCCAGTTATTTTTTATACTAGAGTTTATTACATGCATTGTTTGATAACTTTTCATTTAATCTCTCCTACTCCAAATCTATCCATGGAGATTTTTTTTTTTTTTTTTTTTTTTTAGAGCAATGGCACAATCTTGGCTCACTGCAAGCTCTGCCTCCCAGGTTCAAACTATTCTCCTGCCTCAGCCTCTCAACTAGGTGGGGTTACAGGCATGGGCCACCACACCTGGCTGTTTTGTTTTGTTTTTTTCTTTTAAATTTAGTAGAGATGGGGTTTCACCATGTTGGTCAGGCTGGTCTTGAACTCCTGACTTCAGGTGATCCACCCACCTCAGCCTCCAAAGTGCTGAGATTACAGGCGTGAACCACTGTGCCCAGCTCAATAGCCCTTAAAAAAATCTTTTATTATAGAGATTTCCAAATATATACAAAATTAAAAAGAATATTGAACCTTTCTGTAACTATCACTGAACTTCAATGATTCTCAATGAACAGCCAATTGACAGGCAGCCCTTTGGAATCGAGCCCCAGAAGGCTTTAGTGATGCAGCTTACAGGTTGGAAACATCAGTTCAGTGAGCATAGGAGCAGGGACCACACCTTTGGAAGATGAATAAACTCACCTCTCCTTCCATCCCTCCATTCCCCAGTCACCTGAGTACTCATCTCACGCTAGGCACTGGGGCATAGGATTATTTATGCCTGCTTTGTTTCTGCTTACGAGAACTAGAAGACACGAGCTATTTCTTTTTTTTTTTTTTTTTTGAGACAGAGTTTCACTCTTGTTACCCAGGCTGGAGTGCAATGGCGCGATCTCGGCTCACCGCAACCTCCGCCTCCCGGGTTCAGGCAATTCTCCTGCCTCAGCCTCCCGAGCAGCTGGGACTACAGGCACGTGCCACCATGCCCAGCTAATTTTTTGTATTTTTAGTAGAGACGGGGTTTCACCATGTTGACCAGGATGGTCTCGATCTCTTGACCTCGTGATCCACCCGCCTCGGCCTCCCAAAGTGCTGGGATTACAGGCGTGAGCCACCGCACCCAGCCGACACGAGCTATTTCATCCCGTTTGTGGGCAGAGGTTACAAGGCAGTAAGGCGTGATCCTGAAAGCAAGGGGGTGCACTGAGCATTAAGAAAGGAGCGCCCACCTGCCCAGCAGAGTCGGGAATTATAGAAACCTGAGACACACCTTGGGTTTCTACATATGCCAGGTGGGGAGCTAAATGAATCCCGATGCCCACCCAAGATCAGAGCCCTAGGAAGAGAGGAAAGGGGGCGTGTGGGTGGGTGACAGTAGAAGCTGTAGACAGAGTTCTCTGGTGAGCAGAGACACACTGGACAGAAACAACTTTGGCCCTAGTGCCTGGGCCATCCATCCCCAACAGGAACAGTTCACACAGCTCTGGGCCATCCTTGATGGGACTAAGGTGGGCAAGCACCATTTTCATTTCCTCTTCTATAGAAGAGGAAATGAAAGTCCAGGATTAAAAACCTTGACCCAACTCAGGAGGCTGGTAAGGGGCACAACAGTTTCAGCCTGGGGCTGCCCGACTCTAAGCCTGTGTTCATTCTCCAGGCCCCCCATCTCTGGGGCCCCGCAGGAGACACAGTCATTACTGCTTTAAGTGGACAGGTGAATGGCAGGGCTGGAGCCGCCCCAAGGAAAGCCAGTAGGGGAAAGAACTGCCAACCCCACCCCTCCAACAAAGAGCACGAGGGCACAGGCCAGGAGTTTGCTTCTCTCCTTGGTCAACAACAACAAAATTGGACTTAGCCAACAACAAACACTGGCAGGAACTTTACAGCTTATAAAGCTTTTGCTAAGTCATCTCCGGTTCCTCCCAGCGACCTTACGATGCTTTATCACTGTCTGAGGGGTCCTGGCCTGGTTCCTTTCAGCGGTGATTTCAGAGAACAAACAGGCTTACAGAGGGAAGGGCTGGAGACCACACAACTGGTTTTAAACTGGGAATCCAGACCAGAAGTGCCAGCTCCAGGTCTACTGCCCTTTCCAAGGTGCCACGGTGCCTCCCGCAAAACCTGCACAGTGCCCTTGGCTAATGAGGGGCCCCTGTTGGAGGTCACAGGGCAGGAAGCCTTTTCAGAGTCCCTCTGGGGGATGAGTGGACAGCAGCTCCTCTCCCCAGAGCTTCAAAGCCCCATCAAGGAAGGGGTGAGAGCTGACCTCCTGAAGTGCCCAAGTGTGTGTGTCGGGGGAGTGGACTTGATTTCTTGATTTTCATTTTTAAAACACCTCATGCACAGAGTTCCTTATATTTCCCAGGTCCCACTGGAGTACCAGCTGCAAGTTCAGAACCACCTTTCAAAACCTCTGCCCACCCGCTGAAAGCAACACGGCCCTTCACAGTCTGGCTTCCTTCTGCTGACACACAGCCCTTCCGCTCCAGTGGTGAGTCGCCAAAGATCATGAAGGGTAAACGGTCTCCTCTGGACTCCTAGTCTGGGAAACCCGTTTCAGCCCAGGCAGGGAGCCCAGTGGCCACTAGTGCTGCCCAGGGGCTGCTGTGGGGCAGAGATAACATGCAGAGGAAGGGTGGGGTGGTAGGAGCCCTCCCAGGAGCAGGGCTTGCCCGTAAACAATGAGCTGCCACCTGGCCTGGGCAGGAGGTGATTCATCTCCCCCGCTGCTCAGCTCTGGCTGGCTGTGCTCACTGGGCACCAAGGGACTGGGGCAGCCTTGGCCAGGCACGGACGCCTCCCTACTCCCTGCATAGGTTGGAATCTCACCCCAGCCTTTCTAGAAACTGGCTTGACTTCAAAATTCTGGGTGTGTCCAAAAAGGGGTTTGGTGTGGGGAGTACTCAAGTGCACCCGAGGGAGCACAGCTAGGCCATCACCTGAGAACTGGCTGGGTTTTGCGATCAAGGTGGCAGACGGCACGAACATGGGGCTCGGGGTCTCCTGTCTGTCCATGGCCAGAGGCATATATGGATAACAACGGCGACCTCTTGGGCCCCTCCAAACAGTGTCCCAGGCCTCCATCACCCTATTGTCAACCCTGAGGCAGTAGTCCCAACCAAAATGGGGCACATATGAGCTTCAACATTTGCCTGCAAACAGAATGCAGGAGAGGCAGTGCATCTGAGATGCCAAGAGGTAAAAATACGGCACTTTTAATGGGCAACAGATCCCAGGTGGTGCGTGGACAGACCCTGTCCACAGTGCCCGGCTCCCACGCTGCATGTCCTTCTGGATGGAATGCCACAAAGAAGTTCCTCTCAGGTGGCATCTGCGGAGCAGTTCCCAGTCCTGAAATATACAAAGTGGCACCTCCCATTGGGCAGTGGTCACTGGGCTGCATAGTCCTTTCAAGTCCTAGGGTAGCCCCTCAGGTCACTGCTTGGCCTTCTTCACAATAGTGCCCACAGCAGAGATGACGGTGGTCTTGGAGCCGCTGGCGCTGGTGGTGACCGTGACAACAGCTGGCAGGGTGGCCGTGGTGGTGAGGATGGTGGGCTGGGCTATCGTTGTCACTGGGATGGCCGAGTCCCACTTGCTCTTTCTCTTTTGAGCATCTGGAGAAAAAGCAAGAGAAGTCAGGATCACGATCCACCAAGGAGTGGGTGCCCTCTTTCCCTTCCCCTAGCGGGCCAGCAGGGGCTTAGGAGCAGAAACCGAAGGGGCCCATCCCAGGCTCCATGTGTGGGTGGAAGGAGGCAGGGCATCTCTGCAATCTACCTGCAACAGCTGTGCTGGCGGTGGTAGTGGTGGTGGCCGTGGCATTGGTTGTGGTGCCTTTCTTGGTGCCTGTCACAAATTCAATCTGAAGAGGGAGAAGGAAGAGAATCAGGCCGGGCAAAGCTGGGTGTCCACAGCCTTTCGCCATCTGTCAGCTCCTGGGGGACAGGAGCTTGGCACTTACACAAAGGAGGCATTGGAAATCAACTCTGCTGTGACCATCTGGGGGAGGGTGAGGCGTCTAAGAAGAACCCGAAGGGGCTTTTCACTCTTAAAAAACTTTCCAAACAGTACCGGATCCCTCCCGGCATCACCAGGTCTCTGTACATCCCAGCACCCCCCACCCACCGCCCCACCTCATATGCCCAGAACCGTTTGGCCAGGCCCCTCCTCCTCACACCCAGGAGGAGGCGGCGCCCGCCCGCACAGGGGAAGGACAGCTCCGGTCCCCAGGCGCTGCAGACACGTCCCTGCAACAAGCCTGGGGTTTGGAAGGGAGAGGGAAAGAGAGAGAAGGGAGATTCAATGAAGGTTTAAGAATGAGAAACCCCAATTATCCCCTTGAACCAGCTCCCACATTCCTGGCCCAGCAGCCAGTGCCTCCAGAGGGCCACCAGCATGCCCAGGCCCACAGCCCCTCTGCCTGGGGGTGAGGGAAGCGGTCTGGAGGCTGCAGCTGCTTGAGGATGGTCAGGCCCAGCCAGAGGTGGAAGGAGCTGGTGTTCTGAGGCCCAGCTCCAGGACTCTGGTCACAAAGGGAACAATGCCCAGAGACAAGGCTTTGGTCTCACAGCCAAACTGATGCTCCCTGAAAAACCCAGACCACACTGCTGGGGAACAAGTGGCACTCAGGGTCCTAACAGGGGACCTAATAGGCAACACCCAGGCGGGCCAATGGGGTCAGCTCTGGAGGCCAAGAAACTCACCGAGCAGAGCAAGCTGGGCCTGGCACTGTCTCAGGGAACTATTTCCCTCCCTTCAGGTCGGAGAGGGCACCCATGACCCGAAGCAGACAAAGCCCCCCAAGGCTCTGCAATTGTGGGGGCACAATGTAGCAAACAAGACACCAAGGGCGAGGCAGCAGACGAGCGCCGTGAGCCCAGCAGGCCTGCTCAGTGCACAGGCCCTGCTGAGGGGGTCAGAGCCTCGCCAAGCGATGACATGGGGTCAGGGTGGGGGGCAGTCTGGACAACCTCTGGGCTCAGCCAGCAGGACCCACGCACTCCACACATCTGCCTTTTTCATCTACGAGGTCTGCCATCACTTACTTTTGTTCGCTCCTTTTTGGCCTTTTCCAATTTGTCCATCTCGATCTTCTGGGCCTTGGCTATGAAGACAAGAGAAGCTGTTACCAAGGCAGCCCTGGAGCAGCTCTGGGCTGAGGGTGCCTACTCTGATTCCTGCATTCTTCTCACTGGGCTGTCCTTTGTGCTAGGCAAAATGAAGCCAGCCCTTGGTCAGCGCGCAGCAGGGGCCTTCAGCTCCAGGGCTTGAGGGCTGCATGCCCTGCGCCTGCGTCTGGAAGGGCCAGCTACTCCGGAGCTCCAGTGAACTGCTGCACAGGGGCATAGAGGCCTAATGGGGACTACCTTCCTACTGACTGAGAGAAGCTGGAATGAGAGATTATGATGTAAAATGTTGGCAATGAATTCAAATTAAAAGACAAAATTCATGAGGGCCAAACAAAGCACCTCTACAGGCCCGTGGGCTGCAGAATCGGGACCTACAGTCTGGGGGTTTGGGCCTTCTGACGTTCCTCCAGTTCTCCCAAACTGGTACCTTAAGAATAAGCCGTGCTTGCCGGGTGCGGTGGCTCACACCTATAATCCCAGCACTTTGGGAGGCCAAGGCGGGTGGATCATGAGGTCAAGAGATCAAGACTATCCTGGTCAACATGGTGAAACCCTGTCTCTACTAAAAATACAAAAATTAGCTGGGCGTGGTGGCATGCGCCTGTAGTCCCAGCTACTCGGGAGGCTGAGGCAGAAGAATTGCTTGAACCCAGGAGGTGGAGGTTGCGGTGAGCCGAGATTGTGCCATTACACTCAAGCCTGGGTAACGAGAGAAACTCCGACTCAAAAAAAAAAAAAAAAGAGTAAGCCGTGCTCCCACTGACCTAGGAGCATTCTGCCTACACCTGCCTGGCCCCTAAGCCTCCTCAAATCTCAGCTTGAATACAGTTTCAGCAGCGAGGCCTTTCCATCCCTCTGGCCAGGTTAGATGACCCTCCTTGCCAAAGCTCCCTGTACCCAGCAACTCCGTCATCATCAACATTCATTGATGCTGGCATTACTGGTGTGATGTTCCGTCTTCTTTGCTGTGGCATAAGCCTCTTGAGTCAGGGGTGGGTCTATCTCATTCAGGTCTGTACCCAGCCCCTCCCTTGAACATGGCCTGATGTAGAGGAGACCCTGAAACATGTATCACCTGGATAACCAACTGACTAAATAAAGGGACAGTCGGGTGGGTGGATGAGGTATGGGGGAGGAGAGACGAAAGGCTACCTAATGCCTCATAGTATGAGTCCTCAGACCAGCCATGGGGATCAAACATATCCTGCAAAGGAAAAGGCGAAAGTTGCAGTTAGTAGGAATCATTAGATGACAAATGATTCAGAAACCTAAGTTCCATACCCGAGTTTTTCTATGGAGGTTCCTGGCCTGGGGTCCCCTGACCCGGGGCTCGGCTGTCATTCTTGGACTCTAGCCAAGGGCAGTCAGCAAGTGCGAAAGAATACGGGAGCACGATGCCCCTGTCCAGCAACCCCCAGGGGGGCCTACAACAGCAGCAGGTCCACACATGGCCCTGTCAGGGGCCAGGCACCAGGACGACCACCGGAATCTCTTTATCGGACTATTTCAGAATAGGGACTTAAACCAAAGAGATGGGGACTGTGCTTTTCAATCAGCAGTGCCACTCCATGGACCTTTCTGTTGCTGCAGGTCAAATCCCATGGCCTGGTGTCCCCATCACCCTCCAGCCCCGTGTGCCAGACGCACCTTTGGATAGTTGGTGCCAAGCTCGTCAATGGCACAGAACTGGATCAGCTTCTCGTAGATGCTGAAAGAATAGCACGGGTGCTGAGCAGGCACAAGTCCACATCCCTGCACGACACCTGAACCATCCAGCTCACTGGGCTGATACAAAACCTTCAAAACCTTTAAACCCAGCTCAGTGGTTCTAAGCAACCTTCCTGATGGCCCTCCACCCTCCCAGGGAGACGGACCTGTTAACTAGGGGCCGGGAAGAGCATGGGGTCAAGGTGATGGCTAAGTTTTGTCTCACTGACCTTCAGTCTGCATGGCTGGGTTGGGCTCACCACACTCAGGCCCACACACAAGACATGCTCTTTCCTGGGTATGTCACTAGCTTGTGCATTAAATGGAATAAGACCAGACATAGCTCTGGTCCTAAGGCCTCTCACCTATATGCAAAAATCAGCTTTTTAGAGTTGGAAGATGAATCTACAGTAATTGTCCAGTCCAATTCCTTCCGTGAGGATAGAGGCCTTGAGAGGTCATGCGCTTTGGGCTCAGAGGAGGGACAAGAACTCAGCTAGGTCTCCCTCATCCCAGCCTAGGTCTCGCTATGTACTGCTTTATGTGTTTCGTCTCGATCTTGAATGGCAAGCCTCTGGCTGGGTTAATGCAATCTGCTGTGTCTAGCAGGCACTCAGTGTAATGACAAGTGTGGGTGATGGTTTGGGCTCAGGGCTTTTCCTCACCACCTCCTTGGGAACGTCTCAGCCCTTAGGTCAACATAAATAACTCAGTAAACTCTGCAGGCTCAACTCAAGGTAAACTTACCTGGGGTTCCGAAATTCTTTCTTCCTTTGGATAATGTAGTTCATATCCATTCCCTCCTTTATCTTTCGTTCATAAAGCTTCTGGATCTTGTCCTATGGAAGAGGAGCAGAGGGTGCATATGACAGAAGCCCAGGTCCCTCCACTGTCCCAGCGCCTGGTCACCAGTGCTGTGTGCAGCATGAAGGTGAGGCTCCAGAGCCATGCAAAGCCCAGCTTGACCTTATGTTAAAATTTAACCTCCTCTTTCTCCACCCTGCCTTTGCCCAGAGCTGCACACAAGTAGGATAAACTCAGACCAGGCTGCTTCCATTGCTGAGGTTTCCTGACGCCCTCCTGATGACAGTATAGTGAGCAGTGAAAAGATCACAGCAGAGGAGCCACAGAGAAAATAATGAAGAAAGCCCCAACCGGTTAATCAGTTCCAGAATCATCCAAAGAAGCGTTCAGGGCATTGGTGTTGATACGCAGGGACTGAATCCTGGTTTTAAATTTTAACATGAGGTCAAATCCTTAGCAGAACTGTGACCCAGAGGAGACTTCGGAAGGGCTATGTCCTTTTGATGGGAGGCAGGAGTAGAGTTTTTTGGATCTGGTCTTGCAAACTTTTTATGGGGTGGCTCACAGGTAGCTGGTCCACACCAGTTTATTGACAGCATCAAGGACTGACTGCTTATCTCTCACCCAAGCTCCCCCACAGGTCGCTGCCTGGCTTTCAATGGGAGAGTGGAGAACCACCCGGAGGGATCCAAGCTTACCTACTGTGGCCAGTGCCATAGGTGTCCACAGCCCATGGAGATGATGCCTAAAGTAGATGGCATCAGCACAGCCCAGTGCCAAGATCTACCTACAGCCTCCCTTGCAGTGGGGGTTAAATATAGATTCTCCAGAAGGAAAACATCTGAGGCACTGCAGCTGCAAAAGCGGGTGGGCAGGCCTGAAGGGCCCAGGTGACAATATTTAGGACACATCAGGAGGGGTGATCCACTCCCCTTATTAGAGGCCGCATCTTTCTACTGAGACTGGCCAGAGCAAGTGCTGAACTGTAGAGAGGTCTGCGATATAATCGCCAAGACTGAAGAATCTCTTTCCTCCAAGCTATCTCCTCCAGCGTAATGGAGGGAGCCATATATAGAAGGCTCGGCAACTTGAGGAGGACCCATCTCTTACAGATGACTTGGCTGCATCTCCTGGGCCATTAGATCAGTTCTACCACCCCAGAGGAACTAAAATGTTTGCTCAAGTGGCATGGTTTGCACCATCAGGAGGCACATTCGGCACCGGAGGCTGTCGCTGCTGTCTCTGCTTGGCAGGTTGCTGGAGCTGTCCTTACAAGCTGGAGCTTGTTGTCTGCCTGCCTGGCATGGAAGGTGATGTGATTCTGGAGGGTGGTGGTGGGGAGACAACTCAGCAAGGGGAGGAGACTTCCAGGAAGGGAAGAGAATCTGCGCGGCATCCCTGGTCCTGACTCTGGCCCTTTCCCAGCTTGCTGCATTCTTTAGCCTCGGGTCCCATTAGTCATCCATCCGTTAGGGTGGTGCCATGGGCTTGCTGTGTAGTCGAAGGCACCCAGTGGTAGCTCTAGGATCAAAGGTGAAGCAGGTGGTCCAGGAGCCATGATTGTGCAGCCATGGCTGCCTGTTTTATTGTTCATCACAAGGGAACCCACAGAGGGACAAGGAGAGCCATGGGCTGAACCCCAGCTGTTCCCCAAGGGAGTGTAACTGCACTAAAAGCTTCTACTCCTTGGGATTTCAAATCTCCAGTCAGGTCTGCACATTCTGTCAGGCAAGAAGCTACTGAATCAGCATTTTAGAAATATATCAGGATAGAAAACTTTTAAGTGCTTGTGTTTTTTTATTTCTGTAATTTATTTTACATTCTGATGGTTCCTCAGTTTCTTAGCAAAGCTCCTTCTGAGAAGCTCCCATTGGCCCAGCACAGAGATCTCTGGGATGCACAGAGAAGGTTATTTTCTCTGCCTCTGCTTCGGACCTCACTGAGAGCAAGCCAGGGCTGCCCTGCTGGAGGAGCACCAGGGGACATGGCAGTGGGTGTAGGAGCCGACTCCCGAGATGAGGCTAATAGGAGGTAAAGCGGATCCTTCCCACCTGGCAGTTTCTTTATAGAAGCCTCAGTCCCTTTCCCTGCCATGGTCTCTTCAGGTTAAGACCTAACCAAACATGTAACCCAGGCTATTTAATCTATCCGGCCTCAGTAGCCAAGCCTCATGCTTACTTGTAAGTGATTTGAACATCTGCCAGGGGGTTCTGGCGGGATCTTGATTTCATCAGGCGACATGTTCCGAACTCTTTCAGAAAAGGAGGCTGTTGAGAGAAGAGGGAAAAATTCTGTAGGTGGGGGATCAGCACGAGGGACAGATATGGACAAAAAAACATGAGCACATAAAATGTTTTCAGGTAGGGATAAACACTATGAACACAGTACAACTGAGTGTTTGGGTGTGGCCTCTCTGAGGTGTCATCTGAATTGAGACTGAATGACCAAAAGGGGTGGGCCATGTGCCAGCTTGAGCAAAGAAAGTCCAGGTAGAGGGTACAACTGTATGCAGCAGTTAACTTTTTTCCTTTCATGCCTATAATCCCAACATTTTGGGAGGCCAAAATGAGCAGATCATTTGAGGTCAGGAGTGAGACCAGCCTGGCCAATATGGTGAAACCCTGTCTCTACTAAAAATACAAAAATCAACTGGCATGGTGACGCATGCCTGTAATCCCTGCTACTCGAGAGGCTGAGGCTCGAGAATCGCCTGAACCCAAAGGTGGAGGCTTCAGTGAGCCAAGATCGTGCCAATACACTTCAACCTGGGTGACAGAGTGAGACTCTGTCTCAAAAAAGGAAATAAAATACATAAAATAATAAATAAATAAATAAAGAGATGGGGGTTTTACTCTGTAACTCAGGCTAGAGTGTAGTGGTGCAATCATAGCTCACCACAACCTTGAACTCCTGGGCTCAAGCAATCCTGTCTCAGCCTACTGAGCAGCAAGGACTACAGGCGCATGCCACCACGCCTGGCTAATCTTAAAAGTTTTTGTAAAGATGGGGTTTCGTTATGTTGCCAAGGCTGGTCTTGAACTGTTAGATCAAGCCATACTCCTATCTCTGCCTCTTAAAGTGTTGGGATTATGGGTATGAGCCACTGTGCCCAGCCCATAATGGTAAACTTTTAAGGAAAGAGTCAGCAGTGTGCTGGTAAATGTCTAACCACCATGGGGATGGGGAAGTGGGGAGGCATCACTGGAGTGGGGATGGGGAGGGTGGAGGCGCTTGATCTGTATGATTTGCCATTTCTTATGGTGTAAATTCTCCTGCCATGGCCAAATTTAAGCTACCAAGGTGAAGTCACTGAACCCAGGGCCGGGAAGAGATGTGCACAATAGGCTCACAATGTGAACCAGCTCCAGCCTACATTGGGTGTGTCTCTGCCCAGGCTACAGGAGAAACAGAACTCAGGGTTCCCAAAGCATCCAAAATGGCCTTGTGCATAAATGATCTTTTATAGTTATTAGCTTAGAATCTTTTAAAAATAAACCAATCAACTTTCTCTTACCCACCTCATTCCTGAGAACAAAAGGCCTGATTCTGATGGGAAGAACCACAACCCCCAGGGGATAATTTCCTCAGAGATCTGCCACTGCCCAGCAGGTCTTGCTCTCTCCAGCCCCTTCCCAGCAGCTTCTGGCCACCCTGGCCCTGCAGTCCTGTATGGGATCGCTGGGACAATGTGCTGTTTGTTGTTAAGATTCTGTCTGTGCTCTTCAAAATACTCTCTCATGAAAAGGACCATACAATGAGCAAACAGCAGGCAGGGCAGGGTGGGGCAGGATGAAGAGAAAGAATGTACAAACCACCAACAACACTCAGCAAGCACTTACTGGGTACCTACTGTGTGCAGGCCCCAGCTAACCCCACTGCTGAGCTGCCCGGGCTGGCTTTGCACAGCCTGCCCCTTCTCCTCTCCCCAGGCTGGGTTATTATTTGCTTAGTAGATAAGGTGCTTTGATCTCCGCCTGGGGTTTCAGTTACCGTAAAGAATGCAGTGCTGAGGAGGGCTGGGGACAAGGCCCCCAGACTCTGCCAGTCCAGCTGCTGCAGGACAAGCCTATGCACACTGCAAATACACTCTGAGTCAGGGGTCGAGCCTGGGGCCATCCTAAAAACAAGACTTCAAGTGCTGATTTTCACTGCTGTCAATGGATTCTCGTTGGAAGCGCCCCAAGAACAGAACACTAACCTGCCATTTTGGGTGAGGGCAAGAGAACAAAGACTGGGTGACACATTGATCAGAGGTCCTGCCGCGGACCTCAGATGCCAGTGCAGCCCAAGAGCAGGGGACAGAGTGCTTCTCTTTGCCCAGCAGCTTCCTTTGGTCTGACTCCTCAAGCAAAGGTGACACCCAGATATGGCTGGAATTCAAGTCTCCTCCTGACTTCCTCCTTCCTCCCAGCGCCGGAATAGGTGACAGGGCTAAGCCTGTGGCTGCAAAAGCTGGTGGAGGGCGGAATCAGCTTAGGGGGAGCTGGTCCTGTCTCACAAGCAGCAGCAACAAAAGCAAGGAGGGCCCTGGCAGGCACTGGGCACATAAACAATCAGCGTTATGTTCTTCCCTGGGCTGGAGAGTTCGTATGTGTGCATGTGACAGAGACACAAAGAGTGCCCTTTGGCATTTGTCAGGAAAGGCTTTTGGAAAAACAGGGTGTGACCCTGTTGCCACAGCAACCCAGCCACACTCTGGGGCTCACATGGTATACAGTGTGATAAGAGGAGAGGAACCTCCCTGAAGCCCAGGGCTTGAAACAAGATAATTCCTAGGAAGTAGGCTGGCAAATAAAGGGAATTCAGGAAAACTAGATACAAATGTACAACACAGAGTTTGGAAGCAACCCTTCAATAATCCTCTCCTTCTTGAGTCCTGGAATGAATCTGAGTGGAAGACATGAGCCCCACATTTATTATGAGGAGACAGAGCCTCAAGCCATGTCCCAGGACACACATAGAGCAATGTGTCCACAGTCACTTGGAAGCAGTGCCTGGGTCTGTGGTGGCTACTGCCTGAGCCTGACGAGGGTTTTCTCAGAGGCAGCCGCACTTAGGACTTGAGAAGCCAGCTGTCAGCATGAGTTGCCCTGGTACGTACCCAAGTCAGACAACACCCATAGTGCCCACAGCTGCCAGGGAGGGATCTGCACAGGAGCAGCTAGTTGGACAGGCTGATGGGATGGAAGGGAGGGAGTGAGCTGGGGGCCCCAGGGGACAGTGGAGTATTTGCAGCTCCCAAGTGACACAGAGAACTCAACTGCACTGCCACACCAGCACCATTGCTCCAGGTTCAGGCGTGGGCATCAGCGAGGCCCTGGAGGGCACAGACAGGGTGTGCACGCTCGGCTCTGTCAAGGGGCTACAGAGCTGCAGATGCCTGTGGCTTGGCTTCTCTGCTCTCCTGCTTGTTCTGTTAAAGCTAGGGCTGTCTACACGCATGGACACATTTCTGGTAAGCAATGTGAGTCTTGACACCAGAGTGGACAAAAGAAACTTAGGCAGAGGGGCTGATATGCGCCGCCATCATGAATAGAAGCCACTCTGCCTTCAGCTAATTACGTCTTCAGTAAGAGGAGCTACACAAGCTACTTTTCAATGAGGAACGGCGAATCATTAAAATGATGCCGGTTAAAAATCCATTTGTGTGCTCCATGAGTGAATGAGTGAACTAACAGTGGAGCATCCCTACAGTGAAATATTACTTGGCTATACAAGGAAACTCTGGACATGCCCAACAACATGGATGAGCCTCGCAAGCGCTGTGCTGAGTGAGAAGCCACAGAGACTGCCACAGAGAGGGAGGGCCAACCCCACCAAGGGCTCTGGACTCAGATACCGGGAACTTCCCCTGGGTTGGGCTTTGGGAGCCACGCGAAAGGAGCTGGGGGGCTTTCTAAAAGGATTAAAGGCTGGGCTAGCACAGGACTTGATAATGTGTGCTGTTTTCCAGAAACAGAGTGTCCCTGCTCTCCCAAGTCACAAAAACCCTAGCTCCGTTTCTATCCCTGGTTCTCGACTGGGGGCAATTCTGCCCCAAGGGGACATTTGGCAATGTCTGGAGACGTGCATCATCCTCACACCTGCGGGAGGGAGAGTGCCTCCGGCATGTAGGAGTAGAGACCAAGGACACTGCTCTAACACCCTACAAAGCGCAGGACGGCCCCACAACAATCATCCAGCCCAAAGTGTCAGTAGGGCCAGGGCTACTATTTTCTGATTTACAGAAAATTCTCAAAAAGGCAAAGCTATAGTGAGGAGAGTGTAGATCACGACTTGCCTGAGGCTGAGGGAGGGAATCACCTGTAACAGGGTCCGGGCAAGAGGGAACATTTCAGAGTGATGGACATGTTCTGTATCATGATTGTAGTGCGGGCTAACGCAACTATACACATCTGTCAAAATTCATCAAATGGCACACTTAAAATTGGCAAATCTTACTCTATGTAAATTATACCTCAATAAAACTATTTCCAAAAAGCGGCAGAGACAGAAAAAGTGACAAGTTGGTCCTGGAAGTAGCTGAGGGCTGAGATGGCTGATGCCCACACACATTCCACCGCCTGCCCAGCACCACTAGCAAGAGCGAGGGCATCTGCATTGGCATGTGACAGGCTGCTTGCTGATCCCCGGCTGTGCAGTTTCTCAAAGTGAACAGCAGGGTCAGCTCGGGTGATGGTGGGGAGAAGAGGCTGAGGCTCCCATCCACACCCACCCCGTGGATCACCCACTTAGGGCAGGCCGTCGGCTTCCCAGCAGATGCACACTCTGCTTCCTCTGCCTTCAAAGCCAAATGTTGCACCCCTACGCACCACTTTATAAAGAGCAAACTCTAGATTTTAGGAAAATACTGTTTTTTATAGGATTTGAAAGACTCAAGCTCCATCAGAGAACTCAGGGATTAAGGCCCTCCTGCTGAGGGTCTGGGCTGCTCAGCATTTATCATGTTCCTACCCAATCCGTCTTCAAAAAACAAACAGAATGAACGATTCCCAGCTCCTTTAGTTCAGGAAAAGGAGAACAGGCTCCGGAGCACAACTCCCAGCAGAGAGGTCCTACTGGGAGAAGGCCTGGGTGGGAGGGTCTGAGCACTGGGGCAGCACTTCCAGGTGGTCCCTGGGCTCTGAACCTCCAGGGCTGGAGCCAGTAAGCCACTGCAGCAAGACTGTAGAAGGCAAAAGCCTGTTTGTGAAGATCAGCAGGATGGGCAGGGGAGCTGGTAATGGCTGCCAGAGAGGGAGGGCCAACCCCACCAAGGGCTCTGGACTCAGATACCGGGAACTCCCCCTGGGTTGGGCTTTGGGAGCCACGTGAAAGGAGCTGGGGGGCTTTCTAAAAGGATTAAAGGCTGGGCTAGCACAGGACTTGATAATGTGTGCTGTTTTCCAGAAACAGAGTGTCCCTGCTCTCCCAAGTCACAAAGAGCCCCAGACTCCAGGGCTGAGGTATGTTCCTGCCTGGGGACAAAGCAAAGTGCCAGCAGAGGCCACATGCTGGCTCCTTGAGCCGCATGCAGATGCCAGCAGAGACGGGGAGGAGGGGGCGCAAAGACAGAGGACAGGCCCGGGCACTAAGGGAAGCAGAGACCAAGACACGCTCCCAGCTGAAGGGGCCCTGAATTCCCTCTTGACAGTGCTGGCAACTGACCAAACCCAATAAAATGCCACCACAAATACGATTTCCAAAGAAGAACTGTTCCCTGGGCGTCTCACCCGGGGTATCCTAGGAAATGCCAAAGGCCTTGAGAGGGAGCCGAAGGGACCATGGTGTTCATAGCAGACAGAAGCCCTGTGGAGTGGCAGGCCTGGCATGGCCAGAAGCCAGGCCGCTAGGGGCAAGGCTGAGAAACGCGCCCCCCACCCCCGCTCCCCCAATACTCACCCACGAGTTCCTGGGGGTCTCGCTTTTCTGCTTCTGTATTATCCTGCAAAAGAGAAACAAATACAAGGAGGTAAGACTGGGGGTCCTGAGCCAGCTATTCTCTGCTGAGACCACTCAGGGTTCTTAAGGATGGAGAAAAGGTAAAAGCACCGCCAGGAACACTAAGGGTAAGCTGATGCCTCAGGGGCCTCTGGCACCCCCAAGCGTCCGAACCCTCTTCTTCCCGCGTCACAGCAGCCGGATGCTCCAGAGCCCCACGTTGGTCTCTCCTCCATGCCTCTTCAGTGACCAAACCCAACGCTGAGGAGAACACACGCTAGCAAGCCTGCCGCGGCCACCTGGACAACGTATGCCCTGCCTGTTGCGCTCTCCTGGGTCCGAGGAAAACATGCTTGAATAGAGTGCAGAGCTCAAGGCCCCAGCTAGCCCAGACACCACTGCCTCTACCACTGGTACCAAGGAAGCAAGAGGTGACTGCTTTGTAACAGCAGAGTCCTGAGATGAAAATGCAGACTAGTTGCTCCCAAGAGACTTTTCTTGTTTTTGGTTCAAAAAAGGGAGGCTTTATCATGAGGATAAAGGGGCAGCTCATGGAACCTCAGAGCAAGCATGCAGCGAACCTTCAAAGAACGACAGAACGGGGCTCCCGGAGAGGTTCTGGGCTCAAGGCAGCCTCTCTCTGGCTCTCAGCTCTCTTTACACTGGCTTTATACTCCTTTCAAAGAAAAGCTTCCTCCAATCCTGAATGCAAACACTGTCCCATGACAGTCACGTTCACAGGTCCTGCAGAAACCTGAGAGCAAGGCTAGACATTTTCTGGATTTCACTGCTCCACAGCAAATGTTTCATCTAAACCAAACTCAATGTTGAGAAGGCCATGGTCCAAGCCCCAAGTCACATGTCTTCCCTTGCCTCCATTGTCCCAAGTGTAAAATGGCAAGAACACACCTGTTTCCCCCATTTCTGGGTTGCTGACACCCAGCCCCTCAAACCCAGTTAGATCAACAATCTCAAAGGCCACACTTGCTAACGATCAGAAGAGCAGAAGCAGAGTTCAGAGAAAGTTGTAGGACACCAGGTCCTTTCCCTCTGATCAGTGAGGCAGGAGAGACAGGAAGCACCCTGCACAAGACCTTCTTGAGGACAAGCGCAGAGCTCCGCAGGCTCCACTTACACAAAGACATGGCACACCACGCCAGGGCTCAAAAGGAGGGTGCCAGGGAGGCCACCCAGTTCTCCACCCTGAGCCTAGACTCAGTCTTAGACCCCTTCCCAAAAAGTCCCTCCTGATGCCAGGACAGGCCAAATTCCCCATTCCTCTGAACACTGCAGCTATTCTTTCAACCTGGCGGGGCACCACATCCAGGCCAGGCTGCTTAGTAACCGTCTCTTTGAGCCACTGCCCCCTGCCAATCAGGTGGGCAAAGAGGAGGCTGGGAGCGGGCAGGGAGGCGCGCCTGGAGGACTGCCACGACAACTTCAGGTTGTAGTCATAAATCAGCGGCTCTACAGAGACTGCCAGTCTCTCAGGGGACCAACAACAATGCCTTTGCAGCAGTGACTCTGAAGAAACCAATGTTCCAGAGTGTAACAAAACATGGGGCTGTGAAATGTCCTTAAATTTTTCCTCTAGGGAACAGCTTTTTGGGTGCTAATTATGGGAAAACATCAGCTCCTACCTCCCCGCTGCCAGCTGGCTGATCATACAGGACTGTCCATTCATTAAGTCTTCCTCCAGCCCCCACTCACCCTTCCCCAAGGTTCCACACCACACCATACCCACCCCTTCTCATGGACTCACTGCAGAAGCCCAATCCCCACACAGGGAGTCTACCGCATCTACACAGAGCCACAGGAAGTATCACCAAACACGCAATGGCTCTTCAAAGGGAAACACACTTGCCACTTCAGGGGCTCCTTAGGTAAAGTAAGTGGCCAGGAGCCTCCCCGTGGCTTCTTGTGGCTTTTGTGACCCTGGAGATGGAAAGGTGTGTGGGGTATGTGTGCTGCCAGGCCCAGCTGAGGTTGTTGAGTCACGTCTCTGGAAGAAAAGAGATGATGGGGCAAAATCACAGGAAGTATTTTATCCCTTTTAGTCTTTCCCTTTAGCTTGGTTCTCCAGTCCCCACCCCCAATTATTCCTTCTATGCCTAACACATAAATATACCGGGTAGTTGGGTTTCAATTTGACAACTAGTCTGGACTTTCCTTTTCTATCCTCTTAGTACAAAAAAAGTGTGTGGCATGCCCAGGGCATACCCTAAGCTCACAATACTAGGACTCTAATTTAGTCCTGAACTTGAGGCCCAGAAATGAGGCCCACCCAATTTCCCAGCAGCAGAATCCAGCTCCGCAGGCCCTCCACCCTCAGTGCCTCTGAACAAAGTACTAACCAACGGACCATGTACCCGACTCCAAGGTCAAGAAGATTCTTCTGCCTTACGAGAACCCGTTAAACCAAACGCATGAAGTAGCCTGGACAGTTTGGAAGCCACACGCATGCTCAGGAAGTGGCCAGAGCTGCGCTAAGGTCTCCTAAGAAGACTCTGGAATCTGTGTTGGTTCAGATTCCCATTGGTGTCACAGGCACCCTTGGGACCTAGAAGGCTCTGGAGAATCAAGCTGGGAATCTGCCTCCTGCGGCTATACCTTGTCATGTTTAGAATGTGATTCTTCTGCCCTCTGAGTCCAACAAGCTGGGCTGTGAGCTTGCTGAGCCCTGGGCGCCTCTGTCACTGTGCCGAGTTTCTCCTGAAGAAGAAAGACAACAATCTAAGTTCTCTGGATCCTAAAGTGCCCACTTGGCCAGGCATGGTGGCTCACGCCTATAATCCCAGCACTTTGGGAAGCTGAGGGGGGCCAGACTGCTTGAGCCCAGGAATTTGAGACCAGCCTGTAGTCCCAGCTACTTGGGAGGCTGAGACAGGAAGACCACCTGAGTCAGGGAGGTCAACGCTACAGTGAGCTATGATCATGCCACTGCACTCCAGCATGGGTGACACAGGGAGAACCTGGAATACCTCAGAGCTGCTTTTTAGTGCCATTTCCACACCACCATCCACTGAATCAAGTTTCATCCAATGAAAGCGGCCTCTATTCAAACAGTAACCATATTCGTCTATAATGACCTCCACCACGGGGAGGACAGGCCTAAAGAGACACCTTCTTACCAGTCATGTCTCAGACACCAGGCATTCGGTATCAAAAATGAGGCCGGGCACCATGGCTCAAGCCTATAATCCCAGTACTCTGGGAGGCCAAGGCAGGCGGATCACAAGGTCAGGACTTCAAGACCAGCTTGACCAACATGGTGAAACCCAGTCTCTACTAAAAATACAAAACTTAGCCGGGCATGGTGGCGTTTGCCTGTAGTCCCAGCTACTTGGAAGGCTGAGGCAGGAGCATCACTTGAACCCTGGAGGTGGAGGTTGCCGTGAGCCAAGATCATGCCGCTGCACTCTAGCCTGGGTGACAGAGACTCTGTT
>NW_016107408.1:5818691-5832256 GCF_001604975.1 Cebus imitator | reverse complement strand
AAAAATAAACCAAGCACCCATGACAGTTGTCATGGAAGCAAGCCACGTGTCAGAAAAAAACATGTGATGATGGATTTTATTTTAGATTCAGCAGTATCTGTTCTGGTCTGTTACATGGATATATTTTGCAATTGATGGTAAGGTATGGGCTCCTATTGTACCCATTACCAAAAAGTGAACACTGTACCCAGTAGATAATTTTTCAACCTTCACCTCCCTCCCATGAAAATGTTTTAAATGGTAGAACTAAGGAGATGGAAGAAAGGTTCAATTATTTTAAACTGCCAGTTGTTCAAGACACTGGTGTTATAACACCTGCTGGAGGGGGAGATTCTCACTATGCCCTCACAGAGGCAGGAAGCAGGAAGAAGGTTATGAGGATACAAGTAAAAAGCAACAAGAAAGCACTGTTCCTTTCTTCCCCTCGAGCAGTGTTTTGAAATGCACAGGAAACACCTGTCTTGACTCGTATGAACCCACCTACTGGCCTCCAGGTAGAAATTCTCACTTGGTCAAAGTAATGAACTCATCCTGCCTGTCTACTCACCAGGCATCTGTCTACATTAGCCAGAGGGCATGGAACCCGCAGCCCAGAGACATGAGCAACAACACACGGTGAGAACAGGCTGAGAGGTTTTCACCCAGTTCCTACGGAAGGTGAAAACAAAGTGCCTCACCTAGGAAAGGAAAGCCGCTCCTGGGAGAAGAGAATAGGGCCACCTCTTCAACTCCCTCATTCAAGTCCAATCAAGACACAAGGAAAAACAGGCTAGGCATGGTGGCTCACGTCTGTAATGCCAGCACTCTGGGAGGCCAAGGCTGGCAGATCACTTGAGGTCGGTTAGTAGTTTCGTACCAGCCTGGACAACATGGTGAAACCTTGTCTCTACTAAAAAATACAAAAATTAGCCGGGCATGGTGGTACATGCCTGTAATCCCAGCTACTTGAGAGGCGGAGGCTGCAGTGAGCCGAGATTGTGCCACTGCACTACAGCCTGAAAGAGCAAGATTCTGTCTTAACAACAACTAAAAGACACAAGCGAAAACAAAAAGAGGAAAACAAAAGTCAAGTTAGAAAACAGAGAAGGGAGGAAAAAGGAAGAAAGGTTCAAACACTGAGCTGGTGGAGGAGACCAGTCTGAGCCGAGGCCTCCTCCTCTGCCTACACCCCTAATTCATCCAGACCCCACCTCAGACTAAAGGCCCAACAATCAGAGCAGGAGGCGGCTGCGGCAGGCTGGGGGCTGTCCCTGGAGAAGAACAGTGCTTTCAACCTGCCAATTTGGTTTCTTAACCAACTGTGACTGAGACCTGGAAGATGCAACAGCCACGGCTGTAGGTCAGTGGCAGGGGCCTGATTCTTAGGAATTACAGAACCTGGAATATGGTTCCTCCTGCAGGGAATACAAAAGTCCAGCCACGGATGAAGCTGCCTGGAGCACAGGAAGGAAGTAAAAACAATATAGACTCACGAAACTAGACAAGCTGCCATTTGATCTGGGAGGATTTATTCAGCAGAGAAGCACCAAGTCCTGAGTAAGAGAGTGGAGGTTTATTTACAGCCAACAACGCTCCCTCAATCCTTCCTGGAACTGGTCCCGCAAAGCACACACAAAGCTCCAGTGTCAAACTTGAGTCCCACAAGGGAGCTGCCACATCTAAATCCCACCAAATCCAAATGTCACGTTTTCTTTCTAGCTTGGGGACCAGCAGGCACAGAGAAAGCACTCTGAACAGGGCACCGGGCAGCCAGCCCCGAGGCCATGGGTGAGAATGCTACAGACTGGGGGTTTTCTGCTAGACAATGTAATCTTGCATCTTACATGTAGGTGGCAGCTGGGGAGGCAGATTAGTAAAATGACTCCTTCCAAACCTTTATTCTCTCAGACCTGGGACAGCCCACGGCCTGATGAGATCTCACTTCGTGAGCCCAGTAGCTCCTTAAAAACAGATCCTCACTGTGATCCATGAGCTCTGTGGATTCCCTGTGGCCATTTCAGCCTCTTCCTCCCCTTTCTGCACCTAGGATCTTTGCAATGCCTGCTCCTTGAAATTGCCTTCTCCCCACTCCTGCCTAGAAAGCCCTTTGCAGACCTCAGGCCCAGCCCAAGGAAGTCTTCCTCTACCCTCATGACCACCTGGCCAATAAGGACAAACTACCTTACTCTGAGTACTCACAAAAATCACCACCTGTAACAGCCTGGCCCACAGCAGGTGCTCAAGCACTGATCTCTCTCTCTCACACACACATACACATATCAACCACTATCAGTTTTTCTTCAGTTCAGTTTAGGTTCCACACCTACCTTTAGCTGTTATGTTTTAACTTCAGACTCCAAGCCTGCTCAACTCCACAGTTAGTTTCGTGTGTAGATTCACTGGAAATGTCAGACGGACAGGCAGCAGAAGAGCAGCTAATGAAAGGGTCAGGCTTGCAATAAAAGGCTGCCAAGGGGCAGGAGAAGGTGGGGAAGGGACACCAATACTGAATTACAAAAAATTTCAAACCCAATTCTTTGCTCGTCTTCCTGTATCATCTTTTTTTTTTTTTTTTTTTTTTGAGACAGGGTCTTACTCTGTCACAGAAGCTGGAGTATACTGGCACAATCATAGCTCACTGTAGCCTTGACCTTCTGGGCTCAAGCAATTCTCCCGCCTCAGCCTCCCAAGTAGTTGGGATTACAGGCATGCGCCACCACGTCCGGTCCTGTATTTTCTTTCTGAACACTGGGGCTAATGCTTCTAAATCCTAAGACAAAAAGAATTACTATATAGTTAATTCATTTATTTTTTTCCCATGGATAATTTATTGAGTATGTATTATACACCAAGCAATGCACCAAGCATTGGGGTTAAAATATGAAAACTTAATCTAGGGGAGTAAGTTTAGGTATTATGCTAAGCTCATCAATTAAGAATCTCATTTAATTTTCACAAGAGTCCCATGAAACCATGTTCTTAATCATCACGCAATACAGCTGCTTCAGAACAACTGATATGCCATCTTCCAGAAACCCTCTTGGGGGGGCATCAATATAACAGTCAAAACAAGGTTTTCTGAGATCAATGTGAGTTACTTTAGGTTGCCAAGAAAGCAACAATGCTGGGTTACCTTTATAAAATACCACCAAGTTCCAGAAGGAAATTTGGTTTGACAGAGACATGGTTTGGGGCTAGGAGTGAGAGCTGTCAGCAGCTCAGCAAAGCCTCCAAACCCAGTGCTGCGTGGGAACATCCCACCCCAGGGGCCAGACGCCAGCCACTGCCACTGGAGAAAGCCCATCGCCAGCACATTTCCTTTACTTGTATCCTGTTGGCTAGGATTGAGCCACTGCCATGGGCACATGGCCTGCCTGGGAATGGAAACACTCAATTTATCAGAAAAATGGGCGGAAGTTGGAGGGGCCCCTTGGGACACATTGGGATTGCCTTTGCTCTTAGGCCGCTTACTGATGAGAAGCCTCTGCTCCCCCAACCACAGAGGGTTTCTATAGGAATGGGTAAAACAGGAATTTGCCAAGACTTACTAAGGCAGCTCTAGAATTGGCCTGTAAGACTGAAGACAAGGTAGAGGGGGGAAGGGAAACAGTTTCTTTCTCTATTTGAAAAATCCAGCTAAATTTACAAAGCCCATGTGGCTCAGCATAGCTCCTGATGTTCTGTTACATGGAACGTGTTGCAACCAATGAGACTTCAATGTAAATGGAGGTAGCCATTTCCAAGGAGAGACTTTTGTTATCCGACTATTCCAAGTGCAATTTACATTTGATTCAAGACACTTGAAGATTTTTGGTTTCTCGAAAGTTATAGAAGATGGTCAGAGAGGGCCATTCCCTTTCTGTGTCATCCCCAGAGTCAGGAGCAGCTATATCTAGCTCCAGAGGTTGCCTCACACCAAGGATCTGAGTCAAGCCCTTGGTGCTGGGGCCAAGAAAGGCTTTTTCCCTTCAAGGCTTCCCACAAGAACAGTGTCTCTGTGCTTCAGGTGGATATATTTGGGGGGTCGGGAGGAGCTTGGAGCCAAACAAGGACAAAAGAGACAGTTTTGTGAGGCTGAGAATGGCAAAGTGACATCTGCAAGGCAGAAAACTCTACATGGCTACCAAATTCCAAAAGCATTCCTTCTCAGAGGTTGGCTGACAAGCTGAGGAGTGGAGTTACAGCAACATCTCAGGCAAATATACCTGCAGTTCCTGAAAACCAGGGTAGCAGAAATACAAACTGGTCATCGTCAACACACTGGTAGGAAGAGGACTGAGTTATTCAGAGGGCCAAAAAGAATGCCAGCATCTTTAAAGTGCAGCCCAGAAAATATTTACCTAACTGCAAAGTTAGGAATACAAATTAGCAAAATCCTATCAAACCCAGAAATCACCCAGCAGCATTTCGGGAGACACAGACTAAAATACAGAACGAAGGTTGGAAGTTCTGGATCCCTAAGGACAGGCAGTTCTCTGCATCATATAATTTCAAAAAGATGAGTTCCAGATAGGGAAGGAGGGGCCCAGCCACACCTCGGTTAGCAATCCATGGTATCTGGCCCCAAAGGGAAGGAGGTATGTTAGGGCTTGCACACTGACGGGAGGGTGGACCAGACACGGGGTGGCTCCCTGTGGGCTGCAGAACCACAGGAGTTGGGTGGAGCTTCTGGGAGTCTCAGCTTCAGGTTACTTGGATCAACAGCCATGAGAAGGCCCCTCTGGCAGTGCAATGGAGCTAAGGAGGGGTCAGAGGGAGAATAATGGTCATTGTTCCCCTTTGCATGAGATCACAACTTCCAATAACTACCAGCGTTTCTACCAGCACTGTTCAGCTTAAGATGTAGTGAGGCCTTCCTTGGAAGGGGGCAGGACAAAGCCACAGCAGGCTTGGATTTCTTTCTTTTCCTTGGGACAATGGACGAGTGACTTCCATGGCTGGCCTGTCTGCCTGTCTTTCTGTCTCCTGCTCAGACCTGGTCACCACCCAGCAGACCTCTAGACCCCTAAAACCCTAGACCTCAGGCTGGGGTAGGTTCTCCCCAGCACAGCCACTCCACAAGCTTCTCAGAATTCCATGTCTCCCAGCTGTGCAAGGCAGCCCTAGTGTTGTTGAGGAAAAGCCTAAAGAAGGCCATCCAGTGTGCTGAGTGCAGGGAAGTGCCAAATGCTAGGGAGGCTTGCGCACTCTCAACAGTTCAAGGCCCACATTACAACTTGCAAGAGATGAGTGGATGGCTCACAAACCAGCAATGGTCAAGGGCCACTTCCTTCTCTGGTCCTGGGTGAGTCATGCCGTAATTTTTTCCCCTCCTAATCAGCATTCAAAAGATCACAATGTATGGGAGACAGAACATAGGGGCAAGTGGACTAATAAAACCAAGATGGAAGGACCAAGCATATATGCTCCCGCTCACATAGCGCCCCCCCATGACACCCTAAACATAGCACTACAAGCTAACCTACACTATTCAAGTCTCAAAATAACCCTATGAGGTAGACATTATTATTTCCATTTGAACACGAGTAAACGTAGATAAAACACAATAAAGCAGCTTTGGTTCCAAAGCCCAGTTATTCTTCAGCTTCCCAACTTTCCACATTCTCCCTCTAGACTAACAGGCTGCAAAGGGTAACAGTTTCTAAGAAGCTATTCGTTCGGCCACTGGGTATGCCAACAACAAAGACCGAGAAGGAAAAACACCTCTCCAGGAATGATTCTCTAGCAGGTCACAGAGAGAAGCAGGTATTAACACCCTGGACTTAAGGGAAGGCAGCCAGAATTATTACCTTTCAGCTGTAACGATCAGAGGAAATAGCTCTAGAGTCCATGGTGCCCCAATGAGTCATGTCTGAGTTAACTTGTTCAGAAGGGCTGGTCCTGCAGGCTTAATCATATAAACCATGGGGGCTACCACCCTATCCTTAGCCTAGAGACTTCCTGGGGACTCACAGAAAAAAATGCTACCAAATCCTGAACTCTACTCAGCTCTTCTCCCTTCCTGGATGAACAGCCACGTGGACTTCCAATAAGAACACGAGCTTAAAGGATGAGTTATTTCCTTCTGACCCAAGCAAAGAACATGGTCCATTTCCTGCTCATCAAAGAACTTCATTAGAGGGAAACTGCAGACACAGCATTCAGTTATAAAAACCCATTCAGATTTTACTAGTGTAATGTGCTTATTTCTGGATTTAATCTACATAGCTGAAGAAAATATCAGAATAGGGTAAATCGGCCAGGCACGGTGGCTCATGCCTGTAATCCCAGCACTTTGGGAGGCCAAGGCTGGTTGATCACCAGGTCAGGAGTTCAAGACCAGCATGGCCAACATAGTGAAACCCCGTCTCTAAAAATAAATAAATAAATAAAAAGGGAATGAGGTAAATGACGTGAAAATCTGTGCTGATGACTGCTGTAACTACAAGAACAAAAGTTGGTAGATCTCAAGGGATTTTAAAAAAATCTTCTCCCTTTGGAAATTTTTTTTTTTGAGATGAAGTTTCACTCTCGTTACCCTGGAGGGAGTGCAATGGCGCATTCTCGGCTCATGGCAACCTCTGCCTCCCGGGTTCAAGTGATTCTCCTGCCTCAACCTCCTGAGTAGCTGGGATTACAGGCATGTGCCACAATGCCCACCTAATTTTGTATTTTTTTTAGTAAAGATGGGGTTTCTTCATGTTGGTCAGGCTGGTCTCAAACTCTGGACCTCAGGTGAGCCACCCGCCTCAGCCTTCCAAAGTGCTGGGATTACAGGCGTGAACTACCGCGCCCAGCCTAGAATATTTTAAAAAATTTTTAAAAATTTGGCCCGGTGCCATGGCTCATGCCTGTAATCCCACCACTTGTGGGAGGATGAGGCAGGCAAATCATTTGAGGTCATGAGTCTGAGACCAGCCTGGTTAACATGGTGAAATCCCATCGCTACTAAAATAATAGAAAAATTAGCCAGGCATACTGGTGTGCGCCTGTAGTCCCAGCTACAGGGGAGCCTGAAGCAGAAGAATTGCTTGAACCCAGGAGGGAGGTTGCAGTAAGCTAAGATCACACCACTGCACTCCAGCCTGGGCAACAGAGTAAAACTGTCTCAAAAAAAAAAAAAATTTTTTTTTTCCTTACAGCAGCTTCATTGAGATACAACTCATATACAATTCTTTAGCATTCATTATTTTTTTATTTTTATTTTGTAAAGACAGGGTTTCACCATATTGGTCAGGCTGGTCTCGAACTCCTGACCTCAGGTGATCCACCTGCCTCAGGCTCCCAAAGTGCTGGGATTACAGGCATGAGCCACCGCACCTGGCAAGTGTTCATTTTTTAAAAATTTTTTCTTTATCTTTTTTCTTATTTTCTTTTTATAGATTTTGGAGAATGAGTGTTCATTTTTAACTGTTCATTTGTGTCACATTGCTATCATAATTATACAGTATAGCAACACTGAAGATGTTTACAGACAGAGACAAAGTTGGATACAAAACGTGATATTATAGGCAAACATAAAAGAAGAACAAACATGGCTGTACGGTCAGCATAAGGGGATTAGGTGATTTTTTCTTTTCCTTTCACAAAATACTTGATCTTGCTACAATAATTTGACAATAATAAAAATAAACACAATACAGAAACATTTTAGGCCAGGAGTGGTGGCTCACACCTGTAATCCCAGCACTTTGGGAGGCTGAGGAGGGCAGATCATGAGGTCAAGAGATCGAGACCATTCCGGCCAACACAGTGAAACCCCATCTCCACTAAACATACAAAAATTAGCTGGGCGTAGTGGTGCAACCCTATAATTCCAGCTACTTGGGAGGCTGAGGCAGGAGAATTGCTTAAACCCAGGAGGTGGAGGTTGCAGTGAGCCGAGATCGCACCACTGCACTCCAGCCTAGCGACAGAGTAAGACTCCATTTCAAAAGAGAAAAAATTTATTTTGTAAAAAAACAAACACACAAAAAACCTCTGTCCATTAAAAAAAAAGTCCAGCTTTCTGTTTAAGTGTATGGGAGAGTGAGTGAGTGTGAGCGTGTGTGTAAAAAAAAAAAAAAAAGTCCAAGCTTAGCCCCTGAGAGATCAAGTTTGCTCTTCTGTTCGGCAGAGTAATTCTCAGTTCTCAGGGCTCTCCAGCAGGGCATCAACAAACCACCTGTTTGCAATGCTGCAAAAGGACTCGGGGTCCTATCTCCTACCACACCACACACCCTCTAAATATCTTCAATATCAGGAGGAATGCAGTCCTATGCTGTTTATGAAAAGCAACGGCAACTTCCTTTCAGATCTCAGAGTCCTGGAAGGGCAGCAAATACACCAGGAGCCCAAATGGGAAACACCTGTGCTCTGCAGCGATCCTGCAGAAGCTGCCCGTGTTCTGGAGCCTGTGTTCAATAAAGAGAATATAAGATTTCAACCTGCAGTTCTGCCCGCATGCAATTGTTGGCAGGCTCCTCAAAAGTTCTTCCTATAATCAGCAGTCAACAACAAATTCCTGGGAAATTAGCCCCTTAGGCAGTTTTCAGATATTTGATTCTGGTACTTCAAAAGATCTGCAGTAATGCAGGGACGGTGGGAAGGAATTGAGAGGACAGTGGGTGAGGGAATTACCGAGTCAGCTCTGCCCAATACAAATCCTCGTCTAGACTGTGAGTCAGTAATTCGAGTCAACTGGGAGATCTGGTCTTCTTCAGGGTGGGTATGAATAGCCACTGAGGGAGAGAACCACTCACCCAGCTGGACCAGGCCTCCAGGGGAGGCTAAGTGAGGACTTATCAAGGCCCCTACTCTGGAACTCTAAGAAAATCTACTGTCACAGTTCCCAAACTGTGCATCAAGGCACCTGTGGTAACACAGCAAACTCACAAAGCTGCCACAGAATATTTAACAAGACTGTCACAGGAAACACAGCCTTATTCCACATCACATACCACACAAGCTTATGCATATTATTTTTTCAAGCAGCTACTAAATTGAGGACAGTAATACTTATTGTCTGAAGCTAATGACCTAAGAGACAGAACCATTCATTAGGCATTTCTCTCTCTTTTTTTTTTGGGGGGGGGGGGGACGGAGTTTCGCTCTTGTTACCCAGGCTGGAGTGCAATGGCGCGATCTCAGCTCACCGCAACCTCCGCCTCCTGGGTTCAGGCAATTCTCCTGCCTCAGCCTCCTGAGTAGCTGGGATTACAGGCACGCACCACCATGCCCAGCTAATTTTTTTTTGTATTTTTAGTAGAGACGGGGTTTCACTGTGTTGACCAGGATGGTCTCGATCTCTTGACCTCGTGATCCACCCGCCTCGGCCTCCCACAGTGCTGGGATTACAGGCTTGAGCCACCGCGCCCAGCCAGGCATTTCTCTCTTTTTCATTCATCCATTGGTACACAGACAATTCTTTTTCTTTCTTTTTTGCAAACAGAGTCTTGATCTGTGGTCCAGGCTGCAGTGCACTGGCTCGGATCTTGGCTAACAGCAACCTCCGCCTCCCAGGCTCATGATCCTCCCACCTCAGCCTCCTGAGTAGCTGGGACTGCAGGCACGCACCACCATGCGTGGTTAACACTTGTAGTTTTTGTAGACACAGGTTTCACCATGTTGTCTAGGCTGGTCTCAAACTCCTGTGCTCAAGCAATTCTCCTGCCTTGGGCATCCCAAAATGCTGGGAGGATTATAGAAGTGAGCCTCAACATTCAGCCTCCTTAGGCATTTCTTTTGGTCCTGGAGGTCTGTGAAAAACTATGGAGACACAAAGGGCAGTGAACCGAGAAATCGAGGCACCTTCTGACCTACAGGATGAGGGTATAATCAGACTTAGTGACACTGAAAAGGCCAAGCACTGCTAAAAGTGCATTGCATTATGCCAAAAGCATCTTCATGCATATCCTCTCACACCGCAATGGCGACCACCTTAAAGCGGGTCTCATGGCTCTGACTTCCCAGATGGAGCCGAGTGAAGCTTAAGTTATAGGCCTATGGTTCCACAGCCAGAGGGAAGCCAGGCCAGGGCACAACCCAGGTCTTCTGACCATGAGTCCACTAGACTGGCTCGAGGTTGTGTCTGAACTCCACATTTTAGTACTACTTTAGGGATCTCAGAATTTTTAAAATGTTTTACTTTTACTGAGTTTATACACGCCTTTAAAAAAAATGTCAGAACAATCCCCTCCAACCCCCACCTGATGCCACCTCTTTGACCCAGAAGACGCAATTTTGTTTTTACAGATGTATGCTCCTGGGCTGGGAAGACTCTTTTCCTAGATCAGAGTGTGGACCGCAGCACCTCAGGGAGGCCGGTGTTCCCATCCCTCCCAGTTAGCTGGCAATAGGCTGCTCCATCTTTCTTGCTCCAGGCCTTCAACCCCCATGTTTGTTTTCAAAGGAAGGGTGTGTCAGGGACAGTGAGTGAGTGGAAACAGCTTCATCCACAGGAACTGTAGGAGTGGAGAAAAAAATAAACAAGGGAAACTGACCAGGGCAACCAAGGTAAAAATGGACAAAGGAGAGTGGCGAAAGGGATGTTTGGGTGCCAAAGGTAAACAAGGGGAGGAAGCACTTCAGCCACCAGGCTCTCCTTCCCTGGAGTGAGGTACTGGCCCCAGGACTGTCACTTCTGGTCTGACTTTTTCCAAAACTGCAGTGCCACCTTCTGTTAATTTGTTGCTTACTGAAGAGGCAAAACCAGAAACTTGAAGTTAGAGACAAAAAAATAATGAAACAGAAGTGCAATGCGCAGCCTCCTTCTCCAACCTCCTGTTCTCTAGTTTGGGGCAAACAGCACCTGCAGAGCTGATCCCTGCTGCCCCGGCCTAAAGGATAGGACCAAAGGCTCCCTGCACAGGTAGGCCAGAGTTAGCTCTTATTCATGCTCCCAAACGTGGGACTCTGCATTCACAGGAACCCCAAACTTCAGAGCAATAAAAACTACGGCAATTCCACAGTCTGTGCACATTTTCAAGCCAACAGATGATAAAGTTAGAGAACACTCAACTTTGCTTATATGCATAATGCCCAAGTCCTTTCCTAGTGAGTTGTTCCAAGGAACCCCTTGGGGTTTAGTCCGACCTCTACCCACACAGTTCTTTTAGGACATTTATGACAAGTAGTTTCTTAAAACTTGCCTGAAAAACCTTGAGAAACAGGGCACTCACTACCTTATGAAACAGCTCAACCTACTTTTGGCCGGAGATCACAAAAGGTCCTTCGTTATTCGAAGGTGAACTTCTGTGGAATTCTACGGGCGGCTTCAGGTCTGCCTCAGACTGCCTTCGCCTATTCCTTAGCAGACCTTCAGACGCCAGAGCGCAACCGCCGGCCCTTCCCAAGTCTTCCTTCTTCCAGCTCTGTCTTTTCCTCCCGTGACGTGTTTTTTGAGTCCCCTCACCTTTCCTACTGCTCTTCTATGAGCGCACTGCAGTTTAAAACATGAAGTCTGCTCTTCCAAAACAGGACGACAACACGGTGCGAGCAGCCTGGGAAGTGTGTGTAGGAGGAACTGGAAGTGGTGGTCAGTTCAACCAATGCTACTGAACAAAGACACACCAGACACTATAGAGCCAAGTACGGCTGGCCCTCTGCATCTGTGGCTTCCGAATCCATAGCCAAAACTCACCTCTGATTGAAAATGTTTGTGTGTGTTTTTTTAGTTGCATCTGTGCTGAACATGTCAGAGCTTTTTGCTTGCCATTATTCCCTAAACAATAGTCTAACAACTAGTTACATAGCATTTACATTGTATCAAATATCATAAGTAATGTAAAGGTGATTTAAAGTACACATACAATTCCCTAGGCTATATGCAAATACTACACCATTTTATATCAGAGACTTGAGCCTCTGAGGAGGGGGTCCTGGAATCAATCCCCACAGACAGTGAGGGACAACTGCATTTTACTTTTAGTTGAACCCCATAAAATGAATGAGGCAGATTTTATTATGATGATTATTTTCCTGATGAGAAGAACTGAGGTTAAGAGACTTCCCCAAGCAAACCCCAGTCGCATGCCAGAGCTTGAACTCCTCCCACCATGCCAGGGCTGAATCATTTTACTCTGAATACCAACCCATCCTCAACGCAGCTCAAGACCCCATAAGGCTAACAACTTAACAAACATTTTCAGAGCAATAAAAACAGCTCTCAAACAACTACTGAATCACTGACCGATGATTTCTGTATTAGAATAGTGGTTTTTCTAAGGGGTCTGCAAAGTCTGTTTTAAGTCGTTATTTGTCTTTTTCATTGTCTTGACATTTGTGTAAGCAATGGTGGGTAAACTGCTAGCCTTTAGAACAAATCAAGGTGGCAGCACCAAACTACAGCTATAGTCATTGTATGCTCAGTTGATTAAAAAAAAAAAAAAAAAGGCTGGGTGTGGTAGCTCACGCCTGTAATCCCAACATTTTGGGAGGCTGAGGTGGGTGGATCACCTGAGGTCAGAAATCTGAGACCAGCTTTGCCAACAGGGTGAAACCCCAACTTCACACACACACACACACACACACACACACACACACACACACAAAATTAGCCAGGCATGGTGGTGCACTTCTGTAATCCCAGCTACTCAGGAGGCCGAGGCAGGAGAATCAATTGAACTGGGAGGTGAAGATTGCACTAAGCTGAGATCAGGCCACTGCACTCCAGCCTAGGTGACACAGTGAGATTTCGTCTGGGGGGGGGGAAGGCCAATTTCACTTAAGAATGTTCTGCTATAGGCTGGGTGTTGTGGCTCATGCCTGTAAACCCAAGGCAGGCAGATCATGAGGTCAGGAGTTTGAGATCAGTCTGGCCAACACAGTGAAATCCCATCTCTACTAAAAAGACAAACATTAGCTGGCCATGGTGGCGCATGCCTGTAGACCCCACTAATTGGGAGGCTGAAGCAGGAGAATCGCTTGAATCCGGGAGATTGAGGTTGCAGTGAGCTGAGATCATGCCACCGCACCCTAGCTTGGGCAACAGAATGAGACTCCATCTCCAGAAAAAAAAAAGAATGTTCTGCTCTGCCAGAACAGTAAAAACGATTAGTTTTACGACATCTTGACATCTGAATATAAATCTCTTTAATATTTTGTGCAATGACATGAGTGGGATGCATAAATATCTCTGCTGGGTAACAAGGTCAGATGATGTCTCAGGGAAAAGCACACACATAGCAATGCCCCCTGGGGGATACGCTCCAAGACTCCCAGTAGATACCTGAAACCTCTGACAGTACGGAGCCCTAGATACACTATGTTTTTTTCCTATACATACATATCTATGATAAAGTTTAATTTATAAACTAGGCATAGTAAGAGATGAACAACAATAACAGATTAATTAGAATGATATACTGTAATAAAAGCTATGCAAATGTGATCTCACTCTCAAAATAGCTTACTACATGAAATATTTTCAGGCTGCAGCTGACCCTCAGGTTACTGAAGCCACAGAAAAGGGTGGACCACTGTTTGTGATTATTTGAGTTATTAGTTGAACTAGCAGTTTTCTTCATGAAACACTTTTTTTTTTTTTTTTTTTTTTTTTTGAGACGGAGTCTCATTCTGTTGCCCAGGCTGGAGGGCAATGGTGTGGTCTCGCTTCACTGCAACCTCTG